>NW_024609249.1:75000-127969 GCF_018296145.1 Oncorhynchus tshawytscha | reverse complement strand
GGCCCCAGTGTTGAGGATCAGCGGGGGAGGAGATGTTGTTGCCTACCCTCACCACCTGGGGGCGGCCCGTCAGGAAGTCCAGTACCCAGTTGCACAGGGGCGGGGGTCGAGACCCAGGGTCTCGAGCTTGATGACGAGCTTGGAGGGTACTATGGTGTTGAATGCCGAGCTGTAGTCGATGAACAGCATTCTCACATAGGTATTCCTCTTGTCCAGATGGGTTAGGGCAGTGTGCAGTGTGGTTGAGATTGCATCGTCTGTGGACCTATTTGGGCGGTAAGCAAATTGGAGTGGGTCAAGGGTGTCAGGTAGGGTGGAGGTGATATGGTCCTTGACTAGTCTCTCAAAGCACTTCATGATGACGGATGTGAGTGCTACGGGGCGGTAGTCGTTTAGCTCAGTTACCTTAGCTTTCTTGGGAACAGGAACAATGGTGGCCCTCTTGAAGCATGTGGGAACAGCAGACTGGTATAGGGATTGGTTGAATATGTCCGTAAACACACCGGCCAGCTGGTCTGCGCATGCTCTGAGGGCGCGGCTGGGGATGCCGTCTGGGCCTGCAGCCTTGCGAGGGTTAACACGTTTAAATGTCTTACTCACTTCGGCGCTATGGGAGCGACATCTTCAACGCACGTTCTAATGAACTCGCACACCGTATCAGCGTATTCGTCAATGTTGTTGTCTGACGCAATCTGAAACATCTCCCAGTCCACGTGATGGAAGCAGTCTTGGAGTGTGGAGTCAGCTTGAGTCGGACCAGCGTTGGACAGACCTCAGCGTGGGAGCTTCTTGTTTTAGTTTCTGTCTGTAGGCAGGGATCAACAAAATGGAGTCGTGGTCAGCTTTTCCGAAGGGGGGGGGGCAGGGCCTTATATGCGTCGCGGAAGTTAGAGTAACAATGATCCAGGGTCTTTCCACCCCTGGTTGCGCAATCAATATGCTGATAAAATTTAGGGAGTCTTGTTTTCAGATTAGCCTTGTTAAAATCCCCAGCTACAATGAATGCAGCCTCCGGATAAATCGTTTCCAGTTTGCAGAGAGTTAAATAAAGTTCGTTCAGAGCCATCGATGTGTCTGCTTGGGGGGATATATACGGCTGTGATTATAATCGAAGAGAATTCTCTTGGTAGATAATGCGGTCTACATTTGATTGTGAGGAATTCTAAATCAGGTGAACAGAAGGATTTGAGTTCCTGTATGTTTCCTTCATCACACCATGTCACGTTGGCCATAAGGCATACGCCCCCGCCCGTCTTCTTACCAGAGAGATGTTTGTTTCTGTCGGCGCGATGCGTGGAGAAACCCGCTGGCTGCACCGCTTCGGATTGCGTCTCTCAGTGAGCCATGTTTCCGTGAAGCAGAGAACGTTACAGTCTCTGATGTCCCTCTGGAATGCTACCCTTGCTCGGATTTCATCAACCTTGTTGTCAAGAGACTGGACATTGGCAAGAAGAATGCTGGGGAGTGGTGCACGATGTGCCCGTCTCCGGAGTCTGACCAGAAGACCGCTTCGTTTCCCTCTTTTTCTGAGTCGTTTTTTTTTTTGGTCGCTGCATGTGATCCACTCGGTTACACTGGTTGTAAGGCAGAACTCAGGATCCGCATCGCGAAAAACATATTCTTGGTCGTACTGATGGTGAGTTGACGCTGATCTTATATTCAGTAGTTCTTGTCGGCTGTATGTAGGTGGGCTGTTCTGCTGGCTTCTCTGTGGGGGTGGCCACCTCTCTAGTGGGTTGTTCTCTGTCACACGCCGTCCCCCTCAACTTCTCCTCCATCCCCCTCACCCTCTCCTCCATCTCCCTCAACCTCTCCTCCACCAGCAGTCTGATACTCTCCTCTAGTGCTCTGTTCTGCTCCTCTTTCTCCTGTTGTATTTGTCTCACCACTGTCCAAAGTGCAGATATGTCTCTGTCCACCTCCAGCTCTCCGGGTCTGGTTAAGGGGCTGTTGTTGTGCTGGACTGTTGTCTGGGTCTGTGCTGACTGAAGTGTAATCACCTGCTGTTCCAGCTCCACCTGCCTTATCTCCAGCTGGGTGAATTTGTCCTTCATTTCAATGAGGGAGTGGTAATCTGTGCTGGGAGGTTGACCCTCCGCTGGGGTTGCTCATCTGTGGGGTTACATAATGAAGAGGTCTGGTCTGATCCTCTCGGGGTGGGGGTATCTTTATCAAGGGAGAGTTTCTCCTGCTGAGCTAATTCTTTGATTAGGTGAAAGTCCAGCTGAAACTGTTTGTGGTTACGCTGTACCATCACTGTTCCGGACTTATAGATATTTATATTACTTAACTCAGAGTCCTCGTTGTCAAGTATTCTGAGTTTCCACCCCTCGTTAATCCCCCCTCTCGTAACAGAGGGGTAGTGTGCTAATATAGCACTGTGCCATGCCAGGGGATGGTTTGTGTGGAAGATAAGGTTGCTGATGTTCCCATTTTTGTAATAGTCAGCAAAAAGTGTCTCTTGATTTTCCATAAGGAGCTTCATTTTGTAATCTTTTCTTGCCTTATCATTCTTTACATGCACAGGGTACTGTATTTTAATGACCTCTGAACAGCGGGAGGGAGCTTCTAAGGCCTCTCCATTTGGTTGGGGTAGACTGTGTGACTCTCCTGCCATTGTTGGGCTAATGAGCTTTGACACCTCTCACTTGACACGTCAGTGCTATTTGAAGCTGTATCAAGTCAGTTCCAGGTTGGATGGTGTTTTCAGGTTTCTGTTGTTTTCCAGAGAATTTGCTGTATAGAGAAACAAATCTTGGTAGTTGTGAACCTTCCAGGTGATTCCGTAATTCCGTCCAAAATCAGGTTGTAGGTTTTAAGTTTTGATTTGAAGTAGGGGTTATGTTGTAGAGGGTAGAATCCAGTATGTGTTCCTGACAAAAAATCTAAGTTTATCTAACTCCTCATCTATCTTTTTTAAAGAAAATGCTGAAAAATGCAGGAGCTCATCTGATTGTGACTTTCTCTGTCTCTCTCTCTCTCTCCTTGTCTCTCTCTCCCTGTCTCTCTCTCTCTCTCTGGCTCCTCTCTCTCTCTCTCTCTCTCTCTCTCTGGCCCCTCTCTCTCTGGTGCCTCTCTCTCTCTGCCTCTCTCTCTGTCTCCTCTCTCTCTCTGGCCCCTCTCTCTCTGTCTCTCTGGCTTCTCTCTCTCTCTCTGGCGCCTCTCTCTCTGTCTCCTCTCTCTCTGTCTCTCTCTGCTCTCTCTGTCTCCTCTCTCTCTCTCTGGCTCCTCTCTCTCTCTCTCTCTCTCTCCCCCTCTCCCCTCTGGCCTCTCTCTCCTCTCTCTCTCTCTCTCTCTGTCTCCTCTCTCTCTCTCTCTCTCTTTCTCTCGCCTCTCTCTCTGTCTCCTCTCTCTCTCTCTCTCTGGTGCCTCTCTCTCTCTGCCTCTCTCTCTCTCTCTCTGGCCTCTCTCTCTCTCTCTCTCTCTCTCTCTCTGTCTCTCTGGCTCTCTCTCTCTCTCTGGTGCCTCTCTCTCTCTCTGGCTCATCTCTCTCTCTGGCCCTCTCTCTCTCTCTCTCTCTCTCTCTGGCCCTCTCTCTCTGTCTCTCCTCTCTCTCTCTCTGGCTCCCCTCTCTCTCTCTCTCTCTCTCTCTCTCTCTCTCTCTCTGGCTCCTGGCTCTCTCTCTCTCTCTCTCTCTCTCTCTGGCCCCTCTCTCTCTGGTGCCTCTCTCTCTCTGTCTCTCCTCTCTCTCTGGCTCCCTCTCTCTCTGTCTCTCTGGCTTCTCTCTCTCTCTGGCGCCTCTCTCTCTCTCTCTCTCTCTCTCTCTCTCTCTCTGGCTCCTCTCTCTCTCTCTCTGGCTCCCCCTCTCTCTCTCCCTCTCTCCTCTCTCTCCTCTCTCTCTCTCTCTCTCTCTCTGCTCCTCTCTCTCTGTCTCCTCTCTCTCTCTCTGGCTCCTCTCTCTCTCTGGTGCCTCTCTCTCTCTGCTCTCTCTCTCTGTCTCTCTCTCTCTCTCTCTCTCTCTCTCTGGCTCCTCTCTCTCTCTGGCTCCCCCTCTCTCTGGCCTCTCTCTCCCTCTCTCTCTGGTGCTCTCTCTCTCTCTGGCTCTCTCCTACTCTCTCTCTGGCTCCTCTCTCTCTCTGGCCCTCTCTCTCTCTGGCTCTCTCTCTCTCTCTCTGGCCTCTCTCTCTCTCTCTCTCTCTCTCTCTCTCTCTCTCTCTGGCTCTCTCTCTCTCTCTCTCTCTCTCTCTCTCTCTCTCTCTCTCTCTCTCTCTGGCCCCTCTCTCTCTCTCTCTGTCTCCTCTCTCTCTCCCTCTCTCTCTCTCTGGCTCTCTCTCTCTGGCTCCTCTCTCTCTCTGGCCCCTCTCTCTCTCTCTCTGGCTTCTCTCTCTCTCTGGCTCCCTCTCTCTCTCTCTCTCTCTCTCTGGCTCCTCTCTCTCTCTCTGGCTCTCCCCCTCTCCCCTCTCTCTCCCCCTCTCTCTCCCCCTCTGGCCCCTCTCTCTCTCTCTCTCTCTCTGGGCCCCTCTCTCTCTGGTGCCTCTCTCTCTCTGTCTCTCTCTCTCTCTCTCTCCCTCTCTCTCTGGCTCTCTCTCTCTCTCTCTCTCTCGGCTCTCTCTCTCTCTCTGCCTCTCTCTCTGTCTCTCTCTCTCTCTCTCTCTCTCTGTCTCTCTCTGGCTCTCTCTTTCTCTGTCTCTCTCTCTCTCTCCTACTCTCTCTCTGGCTCCTCTCTCTCTCTCTGGCTCCCCCTCTCCCCCTCTGGCCTCTCTCTCCTACTCTCTCTCTGGCCTCTCTCTGTCTCCTCTCTCTCTGTCTCCTCTCTCTCTCTCTCTCTCTCTCTGTCTCTCTCTCTCTCTCTCTCTCTCTCTCTCTCTCTCTCTCTCTCTCTCTCTCTCTGGCTCCTCTCTCTCTCTGGCTTCTCTCTCTCTCTGGCCCTCTCTCTCTCTCTCTCTGGCTCTCTCTGGCTCTCTCTCTCTCTCTCTCTGGCTCTCTCTCTCTCTCTGGCCTCTCTCTCTCTCTCTCTCTCTCTCTCTCTCTCTCTCTGGCGCCTCTCTCTCTCTCTCTCTCTGGCTCTCTCTCTCTCTCTCTGGCTCCCCTCTCTCTCTCTCTCTGTCTCCTCTCTCTGGCTCTCTCTGCTTCTCTCTCTCTCTGGCCTCTCTCTCTCTCTCTCTCTCTCTCTCTCTCTGGCTCCTCTCTCTCTCTCTCTCCTCTCTCTCTCTCTCTCTCTCTCTCTCTCTCTCTCTCTCTCTCTCTCTCTCTCTCTGGCTCTCTCTCTCTCTCTCTCTCTCTCTCTCTCTCTCTCTCTCTCTCTCTCTCTCTCTCTCTCTCTCTCTCTCTCTCTCTCTCTCTCTCTCTCTCTCTCTCTCTCTCTCTCTCTCTCTCTCTCTCTCTCTCTCTCTCTCTCTCTCTCTCTCTGGCTCTCTCTCTCTCTCTCTCTCAATAAATCATTTTGACAATAAATCATTTTGACAGAACTGGAATACAAAGCTATAAGTGAGTACTGTGTGACTTTTTCACCAACAGTACGTTCCGTCAGTTTCTGTAGATAAAGAAAGTCGCCTAATTGAACCATCAGCAATATTTCAACATAATTTCACCTGGGTTCATTTTCCTCAGTCCTCGTATTACATTAGCATAGAAGGTAAACTAAAATAGCACCTTTAAATCTGTGAGATGATCAAGTACGATGATCAAGTACCAGAGGACTTTGAAAGTGTAGGAGGATAAACCATTTAAAAATTCGGACTAATCTCCAAACAAAGCTTTCATAAAATCCTAAAATATTTAAAGTAGCTCGTCACCCTATTTGAAGTAGTTACAACTTATAAGTTAGAGACTTCTGTGGAGTCTAATCTCCATTAAAGTTGAACTTAACAAGAGCAAACGCTCTCTAACCTTTTCTCAAAACTATACTGAGACAGATGCCAAATGTTTAACCAAAGGCAGACGCATCACATTACTCAGAGCAGGTTGAGAATCTATTTATCTGGGTCCTGGAGTAGTGAACACAGTGAAGAATGTGTTCCAAAGAACATCTGACTATTAACACATTTAGGATATCAGTCAGTGTGTGTGTGTGCGTGTGTGACTCAGCATCCTGCTCTAAGAGGGGACCAATGCCACGGCAAAGGAGTGCAAATTGAGAGACGTGTCACTTGTCAGGTAGAGAGAGGCGGATATGGAATGGAAGGGACCTCCACGGATGGGTTTATTCATCAAGTCTGTTAGAAACACTACTACTGGTAGAAACACCACTACTGTTAGAAACAATACTACTGTTAGAAACACGACTACTGGTAGAAACACTACTACACTACTACTGGTAGAAACACTACTACACTACTACTGGTAGAAACACTACTACTGGTAGAAACACTACTACTGGTAGAAACACTACTACACTACTACTGGTAGAAACACTACTACACTACTACTGGTAGAAACACTACTACTGGTAGAAACACTACTACTGGTAGAAACACTACTACTACTACTGGTAGAAACACTACTACTGGTAGAAACACTACTACTGGTAGAAACACTACTGGTAGAAACACTACTACTGGTAGAAACACTACTACTGGTAGAAACACTACTACTGGTAGAAACACTACTACTGGTAGAAACACTACTACTGGTATAAACACTACTACACTACTACTGGTAGAAACACTACTACTGGTAGAAACACTACTACTGGTAGAAACACTACTACTGGTAGAAACACTACTACACTACTACTGGTAGAAACACTACTACTGGTAGAAACACTACTACTGGTAGAAACACTACTACTGGTAGAAACACTGGTGTTGGAGAAAACACTACTACTGGGTAGAAACACTACTACTGGTAGAAACACTAGTGACTGGTAGAAACACTACTACTGGTAGAAACACTACACTAATGGTAGAAACACTACTACTGGTAGAAACACTACTGGTAGAACCACTACTACTGGTAAACACTAAACACTACTACTGTTAGAAACACTACTGGTAGAAACACTGCTACTGGTAGAAACACTACTACTGTTGGAAACACTACTACTGGTATAAACACTACTACACTACTACTGGTAGAAACACTACTACTGGTAGAAACACTAGTACTGGTAGAAACACTACTACTGGTAGAAACACTACTACACTACTACTGGTAGAAACACTAGTACTGGTAGAAACACTACTACTGGTAGAAACACTAGTACTGGTTGAAACACTACTACTGGTAGAAACACTACTACACTACTACTGTTAGAAACACTACTACTGGTAGAAACACAACTATCTCAAATTTTTTAGAAAAGGCTGTTGCGCAGCAACTTACTGCCTTCCTGAAGACAAACAATGTATACGAAATGCTTCAGTCTGGTTTTAGACCCCATCATAGCACTGAGACGGCACTTGTGAAGGTGGTAAATGACATTTTAATGGCATCGGACCGAGGCTCTGCATCTGTCCTCGTGCTCCTAGACCTTAGTGCTGCTTTTGATACCATCGATCACCACATTCTTTTGGAGAGATTGGAAACCCAAATTGGTCTACACGGACAAGTTCTGGCCTGGTTTAGATCTTATCTGTCGGAAAGATATCAGTTTGTCTCTGTGAATGGTTTGTCCTCTGACAAATCAACTGTACATTTCGGTGTTCCGCAAGGTTCTGTTTTAGGACCACTATTGTTTTCACAATATATTTTACCTCTTGGGGATGTCATTCGAAAACATAATGTTAACTTTCACTGCTATGCGGATGACACACAACTGTACATTTCAATGAAACATGGTGAAGCCCCAAAATTGCCCTTGCTAGAAGCATGTGTTTCAGACATAAGGAAGTGGATGGCTGCAAACTTTCTACTTTTAAACTCGGATAAAACAGAGATGCTTGTTCTAGGTCCCAAGAAACAAAGAGATCTTCTGTTGAATCTGACAATTAATCTTAATGGTTGTACAGTCGTCTCAAATAAAACTGTGAAGGACCTCGGCGTTACTCTGGACCCTGATCTCTCTTTTGAAGAACATATCAAGACCATTTCAAGGACAGCTTTTTTCCATCTACGTAACATTGCAAAAATCAGAAACTTTCTGTCCAAAAATGATGCAGAAAAATTAATCCATGCTTTTGTCACTTCTAGGTTAGACTACTGCAATGCTCTACTTTCCGGCTACCCGGATAAAGCACTAAATAAACTTCAGTTGGTGCTAAATACGGCTGCTAGAATCCTGACTAGAACCAAAAAATTTGATCATATTACTCCAGTGCTAGCCTCTCTACACTGGCTTCCTGTCAAAACAAGGGCTGATTTCAAGGTTTTACTGCTAACCTACAAAGCATTACATGGGCTTGCTCCTACCTATCTCTCTGATTTGGTCCTGCCGTACATACCTACACGTACGCTACGGTCACAAGACGCAGGCCTCCTAATTGTCCATAGAATTTCTAAGCAAACAGCTGGAGGAAGGGCTTTCTCCTATAGAGCTCCATTTTTATGGAACGGTCTGCCTACCCATGTCAGAGACGCAAACTCGGTCTCAACCTTTAAGTCTTTACTGAAGACTCATCTATTCAGTGGGTCATAAGATTGAGTGTAGTCTGGCCCAGGAGTGGGAAGGTGAACGGAAAGGCTCTGGAGCAACGAACCACCCTTGCTGTCTCTGCATGGCTGGTTCCCCTCTTTCCACTGGGATTCTCTGCCTCTAACCCTATTACAGGGGCTGAGTCACTGGCTTACTGGGGCTTTTGGGGTTTTGGGCTGGGTTTCTGTACAGCACTTAGAGATATCAGCTGATGTACGAAGGGCTATATAAATAAATTTGATTTGATTTGATACTGGTAGAAACAGTGCTACTGTTAGTGGTCTGGTAGAAACACTACTACTGGTAGAAACACTACTACTGTTAGAAACACTACTACTGTTAGAAACACTACTACACTACCACTGTTAGAAACACTACTACTGTTAGAAACACTACTACTGTTAGAAACACTACTACTGTTAGAAACACTACTACTGGTAGAAACACTACTACTGGTAGAAACACTACTACTGGTAGAAACACTACTACTGGTAGAAACACTACTACTGGTAGAAACACTACTACACTACTACTGGTAGAAACACTACTACTGTTAGAAACACTACTACACTACTACTGGTAGAAACACTACTACTGCTACTACGATAGAAACACTACTACTGTTAGAAACACTACTACACTACTACTGATAGAAACACTACTACTGATAGAAACACTACTACTGGTAGAAACACTACTACTGTTAGAAACACTACTACTGATAGAAACACTACTACTGATAGAAACACTACTACTGATAGAAGCACTACTACACACTACTACTGTTAGAAACACTACTACACTACTACTGTTAGAAACACTACTACTGATAGAAACACTACTACTGGTAGAAACACTACTACTGGTAGAAACACTACTACTGGTAGAAACACTACTACTGGTAGAAACACTACTACTGGTAGAAACACTACTACTGGTAGAAACACTACTACACTACTACTGGTAGAAACACTACTACTGGTAGAAACACTACTACTGGTAGAAACACTACTACTGGTAGAAACACTACTACTGGTAGAAACACTACTACTGGTAGAAACACTACTACACTACTACTGGTAGAAACACTACTACTGGTAGAAACACTACTACTGGTAGAAACACTAATACTGATATAAACACTACTACTGGTAGAAACACTACTACACTACTACTGGTAGAAACACTACTACTGTTAGAAACACTACTACTGTTAGTGGTCTGATAGAAACACTGGTGGTACTCATACAAGTTTAGACTGTTAGAGAGCGCATGTACCTGGAGCATGTCAAATGTCATTTAATGGGTCATTTAGCAGGTCATTTAACAGGTCATTTAGCAGGTCATTTAACAGGTCATTTAGCAGAGGTCATTTAACAGGTCAATTAACAGGTCATTTAGCAGGTCATTTAGCAGGTCTTTTAGCAGGTCATATAGCAGGTCATTTAGCAGGTCATTTAGCAGGTCATTTAGCAGGTCATTTAACAGGTCATTTAGCAGGTCATTTAGCAGGTCATTTAATGGGTCATTTAGCAGGTCATTTAATGGGTCATTTTGCAGGTCATTTAATGGGTCATTTAGCAGGTCATTTAGCAGGTCATTTAATGGGTCATTTAGCAGGTCATTTAATGGGTCATTTAGCAGGTCATTTAGCAGGTAATTTAGGGTCATTTAGCAGGTCATTTAGCAGGTCATTTAAGGTCATTTAGCAGGTCATTTAATGGGTCATTTAGCATTCAGGTCATTTAATGGGTCATTTAGCAGGTCATTTAGCAGGTCATTTAGCAGGTCATTTAACAGGTCATTTAGCAGGTCATTTAGCAGGTCATTTAGCAGGTCATTTAACAGGTCATTTAGCAGGTCATTTAGCAGGTCATTTAACAGGTCATTTAGCAGGTCATTTAACAGGTCATTTAGCAGGTCATTTAGCAGGTCATTTAACAGGTCACGTATCAGCATGTTGAGACAGCTAAATCCCATCAACCATTGTGTCACTCGGATGTTGTTTGGCGTCATCTGTTGTGGTGGTTCTGTGTGGTGACCTGGTTTGTTGTCATGGTGATTGTGGGTCTGGATCATACAGCAGATAAACTCTACTCTTGGATGGGGTCTATGATACAACTCCGGTTGTCAGCCGGTATAGGTAGTTACTCACGGTCGATCATGGTGACCACGTTCTCCTCCACTGCGGGGCTGCTGAGTCCTGCGGAGGCCACTCTGACAGCCACGTTGTATCTCCTGTAAGGCTGTAGGTTCTCCAGGCTGAGTAAGGTACTATCCTGGGCCAGACGCAGGGCGTACACCAGCTCCCAGCTGTCCTGCTGACGCACCTGGAATGTAGTGGACATTACTGTAGTCCACTCCTTGTTTTCAACATACGGACAACTTTAATAGTCTACTCCATGTTTTCAACATACTGACAACTGATTACTGCAGTCCACGCCATGTTTTCAACATACTGACAACTTTAATAGTCCACTCCATGTTTTCAACATACTGACAACTTTAATAGTCCACTCTATGTTTTCAACATACTGACAACTTTAATAGTCCACTCTATGTTTTCAACATACTGACAACTTTAATAGTCCACTCCATGTTTTCAACATACTGACAACTTTAATAGTCCACTCCATGTTTTCAACATACTGACAACTTTAATAGTCCACTCCATGTTTTCAACATACTGACAACTTTAATAGTCCACTCCATGTTTTCAACATACTGACAACTTTAATAGTCCACTCCATGTTTTCAACATACTGACAACTTTAATAGTCCACTCTATGTTTTCAACATACTGACAACTGATTACTGCAGTCCACGCCATGTTTTCAACATACTGACAACTTTAATAGTCCACTCCATGTTTTCAACATACTGACAACTTTAATAGTCCACTCTATGTTTTCAACATACTGACAACTGATTACTAGTCCACGCCATGTTTTCAACATACTGACAACTTTAATAGTCCACTCTATGTTTTCAACATACTGACAACTGATTACTCTAGTCCACTCCTTGTTTTCAACATACGGACAACTTTAATAGTCCACTCCATGTTTTCAACATACGGACAACTTTAATAGTCCACTCCATGTTTTCAACATACTGACAACTTTAATAGTCCACTCCATGTTTTCAACATACTGACAACTTTAATAGTCCACTCCATGTTTTCAACATACTGACAACTTTAATAGTCCACTCCATGTTTTCAACATACTGACAACTGATTACTGCAGTCCACTCTATGTTTTCAACATACTGACAACTGATTACTCTATTCCACTCCTTGTTTTCAACATACTGACAACTTTAATAGTCCACTCCATGTTTTCAACATACTGACAACTGAATACTGTAGTCTAGTCCATGTATTCAACATACTGACTGGACTGTGGACTGCAGTCCACTCCTTGTTTTCAACATACTGATAACTGATTAGTGCAGTCCACTCCTTGTTTTCAACATACTGATAACTTTAATAGTCCACTCCTTGTTTTCAACATACTGACAACTGAATACTGTAGTCCACTCCTTGTTTTCAACATACTGACAACTGATTAGTGCAGTCCACTCCTTGTTTTCAACATACTGACAACTGATTAGTGCAGTCCACTCCTTGTTTTCAACATACTGATAACTGATTAATGCAGTCCACTCCATGTTTTCAACATACTGACAACTTTAATAGTCCACTCTATGTTTTCAACATACTGATAACTGATTAATGCAGTCCACTCCTTGTTTTCAACATACTGATAACTGATTAGTGCAGTCCACTCCTGTATAAAATAAGACAAGACATGTTTTCAACATACTGATAACTGATTAGTGCAGTCCACTCCATGTTTTCAACATACTGATAACTGATTAGTACAGTCCACTCCTTGTTTTCAACATACTGATAACTGATTAGTGCAGTCCACTCCTTGTTTTCAACATACTGATAACTGATTAGTGCAGTCCACTCCTTGTTTTCAACATACTGATAACTGATTACTGCAGTCCACGCCATGTTTTCAACCTACTGACAACTGAATACTGTAGTCTAGTCCATGTATTCAACATACTGACTGGACTGTGGACTGCAGTCCACTCCTTGTTTTCAACATACTGATAACTGATTAGTGCAGTCCACTCCTTGTTTTCAACATACTGACAACTGATTAGTGCAGTCCACTCCTTGTTTTCAACATACTGACAACTGATTAGTGCAGTCCACTCCTTGTTTTCAACATACTGATAACTGATTAGTGCAGTCCACTCCTTGTTTTCAACATACTGATAACTGATTAGTGCAGTCCACTCCTTGTTTTCAACATACTGATAACTGATTAGTGCAGTCCACTCCTTGTTTTCAACATACTGATAACTGATTAGTGCAGTCCACTCCTTGTTTTCAACATACTGATAACTGATTAGTGCAGTCCACTCCTTGTTTTCAACATACTGATAACTGATTAGTGCAGTCCACTCCTTGTTTTCAACATACTGATAACTGATTAGTGCAGTCCATTCCATGTTTTACTCCAGCACTAGCTGAGTAATGTAACTTAATATGGAGTTGGTCCCCCCTCTTTACTGCTATAACAGCCTCCACTCTTCTGGGAAGAGTTTCCACTAGACGTTGGAACATTGCTGCTGGGAATTGTTGTGATTTTATACACCTGTCAGCAGCGCGTGTTGCTGAAATAGCCCGAATCCACCAATTTACAGGGGTGTCCACATAGTGTATGTATGGGTTAACCGAAAGGTTGCTGGATCGAATCCCTGACCTGACAAGGAAAAAAATCTGTTGTTCTGCCCTGAACAAGGCAGTTAACCCATCGTTCCCTGGGTGTGGATGTTAATTAAGGCAGACCCCCGCACCTTTCTGATTTAGAGGGGTTGGCTTAAATGAGGAAGGCACATTTCAGTTGAATGCATTCAGTTGCACAACTGACACGGTATCCTACATCCCTGCAATGCCTTCAGTAAAGTTGGAGAAACGGCATCAGACACCCTGACCTCAACTTGTATAAAAATAAGACAAGACATAAAGACAGTGTGTGTTTGTGAGAGATGTTACATTACCTCCACGGTATAGGAGTCCCAGTGGGAGTCAGGGAAGGTCCAGGAACAGGAGATGGATGAGGAACTCTGGGGGAAACAATGCATGTTCCGCAGTCTGGATGGGTCTGGGAGGAAGAGAGGGAACATTTAGGATTGATTCTTTGATTGATCGATCGATTGATTTGTTGATTGATTAATATTTAATAAACCTTTATTTATTCAGGTAAATTTGACTGTGATTGCAAGAAGTCCCTGGTCCAAGAAAGCATGGCATGATGTTTTAGTGCAGGGAGTTTTAGAACCATTGAGCTCAGGGTCTCATAGCCCTGAGACGAGAACTATACCTTCTGGAGCTTTAGTTAGGAGCACTGTGACAACCAACCTCTGTCTCCTCTACCTTCCTACCACCTGTCACCTCTACCTACCTGCCCCCTGTCTCCTCTAACTTCCTGCGCCCTGTCTCCTCTACCTACCAAATCAAATCAAATCAAATCAAATTTTATTTGTCACATACACATGGTTAGCAGATGTTAATGCGAGTGTAGCGAAATGCTTGTGCTTCTAGTTCCGACAATGCAGTAATAACGAGCAAGTAATCTAACTACCTGCCCCCTGTCTCCTCTACCTTCCTGCTCCCTGTCTCCTATACCTACCTGCCCCTGTCTCCTCTACCTTCCTGCTCCCTGTCTCCTATACCTACCTGCCCACTGTCTCCTCTACCTTCCTGCTCCCTGTCTCCTCTACTACCTTCTACCTACCCTGTCTCCTCTACCTTCCTGCTCCCTGTCTCCTCTACCTTCCTGTCCCCTGTCTCCTCTACCTTCCTGCCCCTGTCTCCTCTACCTTCCTGCCCCTGTCTCCTCTACCTTCCTGCCCCTGTCTCCTCTACCTTCCTGCTCCCTGTCTCCTCTACCTTCCTGCCCCTGTCTCCTCTACCTTCCTGCCCCTGTCTCCTCTATACCTTGCCCACTGTCTCCTCTACCTTCCTGCTCCTGTCTCCTCTACCTACCTTCCTGCCCTGTCTCCTCTACCTTCCTGCTCCCTGTCTCCTCTACCTTCCTGTCCCCTGTCTCCTCTAACTTCCTGCCCTGTCTCCTCTACCTACCTATCTCCTGTCTCCTCTACCTTCCTGCCCTGTCTCCTCTACCTTCCTGCCCTGTTTCCTCTACCTTCCTGCCCTGTCTCCTCTACCTTCCTGCCCTGTCTCCTCTACCTTCCTGCCCTGTCTCCTCTACCTACCTATCTCCTCTCCTGTCTCCTCCTCTACCTTCCTGCCCTGTCTCCTCTACCTTCCTGCCCTGTTTCCTCTACCTTCCTGCCCTGTCTCCTCTACCTTCCTGCCCTGTCTCCTCTACCTTCCTGCCCCTGTCTCCTCTACCTTCCTGCCCCCTGTCTCCTCTACCTTCCTATCCCTGTCTCCTCTACCTACCTATCTCCTGTCTCCTCTACCTACCTATCTCCTGTCTCATCTACCTTCCTGCCCTGTCTCCTCTACCTTCCTGCCCTGTCTCCTCTACCTTCCTGCCCTGTTTCCTCTACCTTCCTTCCCTGTTTCCTCTACCTTCCTTTCCTCTGCTCCTCTACCTTCCTGCTCCCTGTTTCCTCTACCTTCCTTTCCTCTGTCTCCTCTAACTTCCTGCTCCCTGTTTCCTCTACCTTCCTTCCCTGTCTCCTCTACCTTCTTTCCTGTCTCCTCTACCTTCCTGCTCCCTGTTTCCTCTACCTTCCTTCCCTGTCTCCTCTACCTTCCTGCCCTGTCTCCTCTACCTTCCTTCCCTGTTTCCTCTACCTACCACCTGTCTCCTCTACCTTCCTGCCCCCTGTCTCCTCTACCTACCTATCTCCTGTCTCCTCTACCTTCCTGCCCTGTCTCCTCTACCTTCCTGCCCTGTTTCCTCTACCTTCCTTCCCTGTTTCCTCTACCTTCCTTCCCTGTCTCCTCTACCTTCCTTCCCTGTCTCCTCTACCTTCCTGCTCCCTGTTTCCTCTACCTTCCTTCCCTGTCTCCTCTACCTTCCTGCCCTGTCTCCTCTACCTTCCTTCCCTGTTTCCTCTACCTACCTACCACCTGTCTCCTCTACCTTCCTGCCCCCTGTCTCCTCTACCTACCTATCTCCTGTCTCCTCTACCTTCCTGTCCCCCTGTCTCCTCTACCTTCCTATCTCCTGTCTCCTCTACCTTCCTGCCCTGTTTCCTCTACCTTCCTTCCCTGTCCCTCTACCTTCCTTCCCTGTCTCCTCTACCTTCTTTCCTGTCTCCTCTACCTTCCTGCCCCCTGTCTCCTCTACCTACCTATCTCCTGTCTCCTCTACCTTCCTGCCCTGTCTCCTCTACCTTCCTGCCCTGTTTCCTCTACCTTCCTTCCCTGTTTCCTCTACCTTCCTTTCCTCTGCTCCTCTACCTTCCTGCTCCCTGTTTCCTCTACCTTCCTTTCCTCTGTCTCCTCTAACTTCCTGCTCCCTGTTTCCTCTACCTTCCTTCCCTGTCTCCTCTACCTTCTTTCCTGTCTCCTCTACCTTCCTGCTCCCTGTTTCCTCTACCTTCCTTCCCTGTCTCCTCTACCTTCCTGCCCTGTCTCCTCTACCTTCCTTCCCTGTTTCCTCTACCTACCTACCACCTGTCTCCTCTACCTTCCTGCCCCCTGTCTCCTCTACCTACCTATCTCCTGTCTCCTCTAACTTCCTGCCCCCTGTCTCCTCTACCTACCTATCTCCTGTCTCCTCTACCTACCTGCCCCCTGTCTCCTCTACCTACCTATCTCATGTCTCCTCTACCTTCCTGCTCTGTCTCCTCTACCTTCCTGCCCCCTGTGTCCTCTACCTACCTGCCCCCTGTCTCCTCTACCTACCTGCCCCCTGTCTCCTCTACCTTCCTGCCCCATGTCTCCTCTACCTTCCTGCCCCCTGTCTCCTCTACCTTCCTGCTCCCATGTATCTAAAATCTTCCTGATGGAATAATGATCTGTCCTAATAAGGGCATCTTCAGCCTAGCTGGCAGTGAGAGACAGAGGACACATGAAGAACAGCTCTTTTTACTGTTTACTGGAGGCTTCAATCAGACTTCAATCATTGGCCAGGAGTGAGGATACAATAGGAGCCAGGCAGAGCATTATGAGTTTTGCTGACTCACCACCGGCCATAAGAGGCTCTACAGTACGTCACATCAGACTGAGGACAAAGTGGTCAGGGACCAGTTGAATAGAAAGGCTCTCTACATAACAGTGTGAAAGCAAATGAGCACAGAGGCCAAGAATAATATTTTGAGAGGTGTGTTTTGTTCCCGTGCCCTTGGACTGTCTGCCTTTTCAAAGGAAAACAACGGTCTGCGTTAGCCCACACTACACACACACACACACAGACACACACACAGACTACACACACACACACAACACACACACACACACACACACACACACACACACACACACACACACACACACACACACACACTCAACTAATAACAGGGTTCAATGTAAGTGTGTGGTCTGCGTTAGCCCACACTACACACACACACACACACACACACACACACACACACACACACACACACACACACACACACACACACACACACACACACACACACACACACACACACACACACACACACACACACACACACACACACACACACACACGACTCAATAACAGGGTTCAACAATGTAAGTGTGTGGTCTGCGTTAGCCCACACTACACACACACACTACACACACACACACACGACTCAATGACAGGGTTCAATGTAAGTGTGTGGTCTGCGTTAGCCCACACTACACTACACACACACACACTACACACACACACACACGACTCAATAACAGGGTTCAATGTAAGTGTGTGGTCTGCGTTAGCCCACACTATACACACAAACACACACGACTCAATGACAGGGTTCAATGTAAGTGTGTGGTCTACCTGACACTCGGTTCCAAAGAGATATACACACTGACCCTAGCTTCTGTATCTACCTTAGAGGGACCTCAACTAGTCTGAAGCTTCATATTGATGTTAGCACTATAAAGGCATTATACATATTCACTCAGCACCATGCCATGTAATCTTGGACCAGGTCAAACTGCTGTAGAAGTTAGTAGATTGGGCTGTAGTGGGCAAGGGGCCTTGGTTGTTTACCAGAATGACAGGTAAACAGAATGAATAGAACCTGTAACCCTGGTAAATAGAATGAATAGAACCTCTAACCCTGGTAAATAGAATGAATAGAACCTCTAACCCTGGTAATATGACATATAAACAGAATGAATAGAACCTCTAACCCTGGTAATATGACAAATAAACAGAATGAATAGAACCTGTAACCCTGGTAAATAGAATGAATAGAACCTGTAACCCTGGTAATATGACTGGTAAATAGAATGAATAGAACCTCTAACCCTGGTAATATGACATATAAATAGAATGAATAGAACCTCTAACCCTGGTAATATGACATATAAATAGAATGAATAGAACCTCTAACCCTGGTAATATGACAAATAAACAGAATGAATAGAACCTGTAACCCTGGTAAATAGAATGAATAGAACCTGTAACCCTGGTAATATGACTGGTAAATAGAATGAATAGAACCTCTAACCCTGGTAATATGACATATAAATAGAATGAATAGAACCTCTAACCCTGGTAATATGACATATAAACAGAATGAATAGAACCTGTAACCCTGGTAATATGACAAATAAACAGAATGAATAGAACCTGTAACCCTGGTAAATAGAATGAATAGAACCTGTAACCCTGGTAATATGACTGGTAAATAAAATGAATAGAACCTCTAACCCTGGTAATATGACATATAAACAGAATGAATAGAACCTCTAACCCTGGTCATGTGACTGGTAAATAGAATGAATAGAACCTCTAACCCTGGTAATATGACTGGTAAATAGAATGAATAGAACCTCTAACCCTGGTAATATGACTGGTAAATAGAATGAATAGAACCTCTAACCCTGGTAATATGACATACAAACAGAATGAATAGAACCTCTAACCCTGGTATATAGAATGAATAGAACCTCTAACCCTGGTAATATGACTGGTAAATAGAACGAATAGAACCTCTAACCCTGGTAATATGACTGGTAAATAGAATGAATAGAACCTGTAACCCTGGTAATATGACTGGTAAATAGAATGAATAGAACCTCTAACCCTGGTAATATGACTGGTAAATAGAATGAATAGAACCTCTAACCCTGGTAATATGACTGGTAAATAGAATGAATAGAACCTGTAACCCTGGTAAATAGAATGAATAGAACCTCTAACCCTGGTAATATGACTGGTAAATAGAATGAATAGAACCTCTAACCCTGGTAATATGACTGGTAAATAGAATGAATAGAACCTCTAACCCTGGTAATATGACTGGTAAATAGAATGAATAGAACCTCTAACCCTGGTAATATGACTGGTAAATAGAATGAATAGAACCTCTAACCCTGGTAATATGACTGGTAAATGAATGAATAGAACCTGGTAACCCTGGTAATATGACTGGTAAATAGAATGAATAGAACCTCTAACCCTGGTAATATGACTGGTAAATAGAATGAATAGAACCTCTAACCCTGGTAATATGACTGAATGAATAGAACCTCTAACCCTGGTAATATGACTGGTAAATAGAATGAATAGAACCTGTAACCCTGGTAATATGACTGGTAAATAGAATGAATAGAACCTCTAACCCTGGTAAATAGAATGAATAGAACCTCTAACCCTGGTAAATAGAATGAATAGAACCTCTAACCCTGGTAATATGACTGGTAAATAGAATGAATAGAACCTCTAACCCTGGTAAATAGAATGAATAGAACCTCTAACCCTGGTAATATGACTGGTAAATAGAATGAATAGAACCTCTAACCCTGGTAATATGACTGGTAAATAGAATGAATAGAACCTCTAACCCTGGTAAATAGAATGAATAGAACCTCTAACCCTGGTAAATAGAATGAATAGAACCTCTAACCATGGTAAATATAATGAATAGAACCTGTAACCCTGGTAAATAGAATGAATAGAACCTGTAACCCTGGTAAATAGAATGAATAGAACCTCTAACCCTGGTAAATAGAATGAATAGAACCTGTAACCCTGGTAATATGACTGGTAAATAGAATGAATAGAACCTCTAACCCTGGTAATATGAATGGTAAATAGAATGAATAGAACCTGTAACCCTGGTAATATGACTGGTAAATAGAATGAATAGAACCTCTAACCCTGGTAAATAGAATGAATATAACCTCTAACCCTGGTAATATGACTGGTAAAGAGAATGAATAGAACCTGTAACCCTGGTAATATGACTGGTAAATAGAATGAATAGAACCTCTAACCCTGGTAATATGACTGGTAAAGAGAATGAATAGAACCTGTAACCCTGGTAATATGGCTGGTAAATAGAATGAATAGAACCTCTAACCCTGGTAAATATAATGAATAGAACCTCTAACCCTGGTAAATAGAATGAATAGAACTTCTAACCATGGTAATATGACTGGTAAAGAGAATGAATAGAACCTGTAACCCTGGTAATATGGCTGGTAAATAGAACCTCTAACCCTGGTAAATAGAATGAATAGAACCTCTAACCCTGGTAATATGACTGGTAAATAGAATGAATAGAACCTCTAACCCTGGTAATATGACTGGTAAATAGAATGAATAGAACCTCTAACCCTGGTAAATAGAATGAATAGAACCTCTAACCCTGGTAATATGACTGGTAAATAGAATGAATAGAACCTCTAACCCTGGTAATATGACTGGTAAATAGAATGAATAGAACCTCTAACCCTGGTAATATGACTGGTAAATAGAATGAATAGAACCTCTAACCCTGGTAAATAGAATGAATAGAACCTCTAACCCTGGTAATATGACTGGTAAATAGAATGAATAGAACCTCTAACCCTGGTAATATGACTGGTAAATAGAATGAATAGAACCTCTAACCCTGGTAATATGACTGGTAAATAGAATGAATAGAACCTCTAACCCTGGTAATATGACTGGTAAATAGAATGAATAGAACCTCTAACCCTGGTAATATGACTGGTAAATAGAATGAATAGAACCTCTAACCCTGGTAATATGACTGGTAAATAGAATGAATAGAACCTCTAACCCTGGTAATATGACTGGTAAATAGAATGAATAGAACCTCTAACCCTGGTAAATAGAATGAATAGAACCTCTAACCCTGGTAATATGACTGGTAAATAGAATGAATAGAACCTCTAACCCTGGTAATATGACTGGTAAATAGAATGAATAGAACCTCTAACCCTGGTAAATAGAATGAATAGAACCTCTAACCCTGGTAAATAGAATGAATAGAACCTCTAACCCTGGTAATATGACTGGTAAATAGAATGAATAGAACCTCTAACCCTGGTAAATAGAATGAATAGAACCTCTAACCCTGGTAATATGACTGGTAAATAGAATGAATAGAACCTGTAACCCTGGTAATATGACTGGTAAATAGAATGAATAGAACCTCTAACCCTGGTAAATAGAATGAATAGAACCTCTAACCCTGGTAAATAGAATGAATAGAACCTCTAACCCTGGTAAATGACTGGTAATGAATAGAACCTGTAACCCTGGTAAATAGAATGAATAGAACCTGTAACCCTGGTAATAGAATGAATAGAACCTCTAACCCTGGTAAATAGAATGAATAGAACCTGTAACCCTGGTAATATGACTGGTAAATAGAATGAATAGAACCTCTAACCCTGGTAATATGACTGGTAAATAGAATGAATAGAACCTGTAACCCTGGTAATATGACTGGTAAATAGAATGAATAGAACCTCTAACCCTGGTAAATAGAATGAATAATAACCTCTAACCCTGGTAATATGACTGGTAAAGAGAATGAATAGAACCTGTAACCCTGGTAATATGACTGGTAAATAGAATGAATAGAACCTCTAACCCTGGTAATATGACTGGTAAATAGAATGAATAGAACCTGTAACCCTGGTAATATGACTGGTAAATAGAATGAATAGAACCTCTAACCCTGGTAAATATAATGAATAGAACCTGTAACCCTGGTAAATAGAATGAATAGAACCTCTAACCCTGGTAATATGACTGGTAAATAGAATGAATAGAACCTGTAACCCTGGTAATATGACTGGTAAATGAGAACCTCTAACCCTGGTAATATAGAATGAATAGAACCTCTAACCCTGGTAAATAGAATGAATAGAACCTCTAACCCTGGTAATATGACTGGTAAATAGAATGAATAGAACCTCTAACCCTGGTAATATGACTGGTAAATAGAATGAATAGAACCTCTAACCCTGGTAATATGACTGGTAAATAGAATGAATAGAACCTGTAACCCTGGTAAATAGAATGAATAGAACCTCTAACCCTGGTAAATGAGAATGAATGAGAACCTCTAACCCTGGTAATATGACTGGTAAATAGAATGAATAGAACCTGTAACCCTGGTAAATAAATAGAATGAATAGAACCTCTAACCCTGGTAATATGACTGGTAAATAGAATGAATAGAACCTCTAACCCTGGTAATATGACTGGTAAATAGAATGAATAGAACCTGTAACCCTGGTAAATGACTGAATGAATAATAGAACCTCTAACCCTGGTAATATGACTGGTAAATAGAATGAATAGAACCTCTAACCCTGGTAATATGACTGGTAAATAGAATGAATAGAACCTCTAACCCTGGTAAATAGAATGAATAGAACCTCTAACCCTGGTAAACTAGAATGAATAGAACCTCTAACCCTGGTAATATGACTGGTAAATAGAATGAATAGAACCTCTAACCCTGGTAATATGACTGGTAAATAGAATGAATAGAACCTCTAACCCTGGTAATATGACTGGTAAATAGAATGAATAGAACCTCTAACCCTGGTAAATGAGAATGAATGAATAGAACCTGTAACCCTGGTAATATGACTGGTAAATAGAATGAATAGAACCTCTAACCCTGGTAATATGACTGGTAAATAGAATGAATAGAACCTCTAACCCTGGTAATATGACTGGTAAATAGAATGAATAGAACCTCTAACCCTGGTAAATGAGAATGAATAGAACCTCTAACCCTGGTAAATAGAATGAATAGAACCTCTAACCCTGGTAATATGACTGGTAAATAGAATGAATAGAACCTGTAACCCTGGTAAATAGAATGAATAGAACCTGAATAACCCTGGTAATATGACTGGTAAATAGAATGAATAGAACCTCTAACCCTGGTCATATGACTGGTAAATAGAATGAATAGAACCTCTAACCCTGGTAATGACTGGTAAATAGAATGAATAGAACCTCTAACCCTGGTAATATGACTGGTAAATAGAATGAATAGAACCTCTAACCCTGGTAATATGACTGGTAAATAGAATGAATAGAACCTCTAACCCTGGTAATATGACTGGTAAATAGAATGAATAGAACCTCTAACCCTGGTAATATGACTGGTAAATAGAATGAATAGAACCTCTAACCCTGGTAATATGACTGGTAAATAGAATGAATAGAACCTCTAACCCTGGTAAATACTGAATGAATGAATAGAACCTCTAACCCTGGTAAATAGAATGAATGAGAACCTCTAACCCTGGTAATATGACTGGTAAATAGAATGAATAGAACCTCTAACCCTGGTAAATAGAATGAATAGAACCTCTAACCCTGGTCATATGACTGGTAAATAGAATGAATAGAACCTCTAACCCTGGTAATATGACTGGTAAATAGAATGAATAGAACCTCTAACCCTGGTAATATGACTGGTAAATAGAATGAATAGAACCTCTAACCCTGGTAAATAGAATGAATAGAACCTCTAACCCTGGTAATATGACTGGTAAATAGAATGAATAGAACCTGTAACCCTGGTAATATGACTGGTAAATAGAATGAATAGAACCTCTAACCCTGGTAATATGACTGGTAAATAGAATGAATAGAACCTCTAACCCTGGTAATATGACTGGTAAATAGAATGAATAGAACCTCTAACCCTGGTAAATAGAATGAATAGAACCTCTAACCCTGGTAAATGGTAAATAGAATGAATAGAACCTGTAACCCTGGTAATATGACTGGTAAATAGAATGAATAGAACCTCTAACCCTGGTAATATGACTGGTAAATAGAATGAATAGAACCTGTAACCCTGGTAATATGACTGGTAAATAGAATGAATAGAACCTCTAACCCTGGTAAATAAATAGAATGAATAGAACCTCTAACCCTGGTAATATGACTGGTGAATAGAACCTGTAACCCTGGTAATATGACTGGTAAATAGAATGAATAGAACCTCTAACCCTGGTAATATGACTGGTAAATAGAATGAACAGAACCTATAACCCTGGTACATTGAATGAATAGAACTTCTAACCCTGGTCATATGACTGGTAAATAGAATAAATAGAACTTCTAACCCTGGTCATATGACTGGTAAATAGAATGAACAGAACCTCTAACCCTGGTAATATGATGAATGAATAGAACCTCTAACCCTGGTAAATAGAATGAATAGAACCTCTAACCCTGGTAATATGAATGAAAACCCTGGTAATATGACTGGTAAATAGAATGAATAGAACCTCTAACCCTGGTAATATGACTGGTAAATGAATGAATAGAACCTCTAACCCTGGTAATATGACTGGTAAATAGAATGAATAGAACCTCTAACCCTGGTAATATGACTGGTAAATAGAATGAATAGAACCTGTAACCCTGGTAATATGACTGGTAAATAGAATGAATAGACCTCTAACCCTGGTAATATGACTGGTAAATAGAATGAATAGAACCTCTAACCCTGGTAATATGACTGGTAAATAGAATGAATAGAACCTCTAACCCTGGTAATATGACTGGTAAATAGAATGAATAGAACCTCTAACCCTGGTAATATGACTGGTAAATAGAATGAATAGAACCTGTAACCCTGGTAATATGACTGGTAAATAGAATGAATAGAACCTCTAACCCTGGTAAATATGAATGAATAATAGAACCTGGTAAATAGAATGAATAGAACCTCTAACCCTGGTAATATGACTGGTAAATAGAATGAATAGAACCTCTAACCCTGGTAATATGACTGGTAAATAGAATGAATAGAACCTCTAACCCTGGTAATATGACTGGTAAATAGAATGAATAGAACCTCTAACCCTGGTAATATGACTGGTAAATAGAATGAATAGAACCTCTAACCCTGGTAAATAGAATGAATAGAACCTGAACCCTGGTAACCCTGGTAAATAGAATGAATAGAACCTCTAACCCTGGTAATATGACTGGTAAATAGAATGAATAGAACCTGTAACCCTGGTAATATGACTGGTAAATAGAATAGAACCTCTAACCCTGGTAAATAGAATGAATAGAACCTCTAACCCTGGTAAATAGAATGAATAGAACCTCTAACCCTGGTAATATGACTGGTAAATAGAATGAATAGAACCTCTAACCCTGGTAATATGACTGGTAAATAGAACCTCTAATGAATATGAACTGGTAAATGAATGAATAAACCTATGACCCTGGTAAATAGAATGAATAGAACCTCTAACCCTGGTAAATAGAATGAATAGAACCTCTAACCCTGGTAAATAGAATGAATGAATAGAACCTCTAACCCTGGTAATATGACTGGTAAATAGAATGAATAGAACCTGTAACCCTGGTAAATAGAATGAATAGAACCTGGTAATATGACTGGTAAATAGAATGAATAGAACCTCTAACCCTGGTAATATGACTGGTAAATAGAATGAATAGAACCTGTAACCCTGGTAAATAGAATGAATAGAACCTCTAACCCTGGTAATATGACTGGTAAATAGAATGAATAGAACCTCTAACCCTGGTAATATGACTGGTAAATAGAATGAATAGAACCTCTAACCCTGGTAATATGACTGGTAAATAGAATGAATAGAACCTCTAACCCTGGTAATATGACTGGTAAATAGAATGAATAGAACCTCTAACCCTGGTAATATGACTGGTAAATAGAATGAATAGAACCTCTAACCCTGGTAATATGACTGGTAAATAGAATGAATAGAACCTCTAACCCTGGTAATATGACTGGTAAATAGAATGAATAGAACCTCTAACCCTGGTAATATACTGGTAAATAGAATGAATAGAACCTCTAACCCTGGTAATAGAACCTCTAACCCTGGTAATATGACTGGTAAATAGAATGAATAGAACCTCTAACCCTGGTAAATAGAATGAATAGAACCTCTAACCCTGGTAATATGACTGGTAAATAGAATGAATAGAACCTCTAACCCTGGTAATATGACTGGTAAATAGAATGAATAGAACCTCTAACCCTGGTAATATGACTGGTAAATAGAATGAATAGAACCTCTAACCCTGGTAAATAGAATGAATAGAACCTCTAACCCTGGTAATATGACTGGTAAATAGAATGAATAGAACCTCTAACCCTGGTAATATGACTGGTAAATAGAATGAATAGAACCTCTAACCCTGGTAATATGACTGGTAAATAGAATGAATAGAACCTCTAACCCTGGTAATATGACTGGTAAATAGAATGAATAGAACCTCTAACCCTGGTAAATATGAATGGAACCTAAATAGAATGAATAGAACCTCTAACCCTGGTAATATGACTGGTAAATAGAATGAATAGAACCTCTAACCCTGGTAATATAACTGGTAAATAGAATGAATAGAACCTGTAACCCTGGTAATATAACTGGTAAATAGAATGAATAGAACCTGTAACCCTGGTAAATAGAATGAATAGAACCTCTAACCCTGGTAATATGACTGGTAAATAGAATGAATAGAACCTCTAACCCTGGTAATATGACTGGTAAATAGAATGAATATAACCTCTAACCCTGGTAATATGATTGGTGAATAGAATGAATAGAACCTCTAACCCTGGTAAATAGAATGAATAGAACCTGTAACCCTGGTAATATGACTGTTAAATAGAATGAATAGAACCTCTAACCATGGTAATATGACTGGTAAATAGAATGAATAGAACCTCTAACCCTGGTAAATAGAATGAATAGAACCTCTAACCCTGGTAATATGACTGGTAAATAGAATGAATAGAACCTCTAACCCTGGTAAATATGAATGAATGAATAGAACCTCTAACCATGGTAATATGACTGGTAAACAGAATGAATAGAACCTGTAACCCTGGTAAATAGAATGAATAGAACCTCTAACCCTGGTAAATAGAATGAACAGAACCTCTAACCCTGGTAATATTACTGGTAAATTGAATGAATAGAACCTCTAACCCTGGTAATATGACTGGTAAATAGAATGAATAGAACCTGTAACCCTGGTAATATGACTGGTAAATAGAACCTCTAACCCTGGTAAATAGAATGAATAGAACCTCTAACCCTGGTAATATGACTGGTAAATAGAATGAATAGAACCTCTAACCCTGGTAATATGACTGGTAAATAGAATGAATAGAACCTCTAACCCTGGTAATATGACTGGTAAATAGAATGAATAGAACCTGTAACCCTGGTAATATGAATGGTAAATAGAATGAATAGAACCTCTAACCCTGGTAAATATAATGAATAGAACCTCTAACCCTGGTAAATAGAATGAATAGAACCTCTAACCCTGGTAATATGACTAGTAAATAGAATGAATAGAACCTCTAACCCTGGTAATATGACTGGTAAATAGAATGAATAGAACCTCTAACCCTGGTAAATAGAATGAATAGAACCTCTAACCCTGGTAAATAGAATGAATAGAACCTCTAACCCTGGTAATATGACTGGTAAATAGAATGAATAGAACCTCTAACCCTGGTAATATGACTGGTAAATAGAATGAATAGAACCTCTAACCCTGGTAATATGACTGGTAAATAGAATGAATAGAACTTGTAACCCTGGTAAATAGAATGAATAGAACCTCTAACCCTGGTAAATAGAATGAATAGAACCTCTAACCCTGGTAATATGACTGGTAAATAGAATGAATAGAACCTGTAACCCTGGTAATATGACTGGTAAATAGAATGAATAGAACCTCTAACCCTGGTAATATGACTGGTAAATAGAATGAATAGAACCTCTAACCCTGGTCATATGACTGGTAAATAGAATGAATAGAACCTGTAACCCTGGTAAATAGAATGAATAGAACCTCTAACCCTGGTAATATGACTGGTAAATAGAATGAATAGAACCTCTAACCCTGGTAATATGACTGGTAAATAGAATGAATAGAACCTCTAACCCTGGTAATATGACTGGTAAATAGAATGAATAGAACCTCTAACCCTGGTAATATGACTGGTAAATAGAATGAATAGAACCTCTAACCCTGGTAAATAGAATGAATAGAACCTCTAACCCTGGTAAATAGAATGAATAGAACCTCTAACCCTGGTAAATAGAATGAATAGAACCTCTAACCCTGGTAATATGACTGGTAAATAGAATGAATAGAACCTCTAACCCTGGTAATATGACTGGTAAATAGAATGAATAGAACCTCTAACCCTGGTAATATGACTGGTAAATAGAATGAATAGAACCTCTAACCCTGGTAAATAGAAATGAATGAATAGAACCTCTAACCCTGGTAAATAGAATGAATAGAACCTCTAACCCTGGTAATATGGTAAATAGAATGAATAGAACCTCTAACCCTGGTAATATGACTGGTAAATAGAATGAATAGAACCTCTAACCCTGGTAATATGACTGGTAAATAGAATGAATAGAACCTCTAACCCTGGTAATATGACTGGTAAATAGAATGAATAGAACCTCTAACCCTGGTAATATGACTGGTAAATAGAATGAATAGAACCTCTAACCCTGGTAATATGACTGGTAAATAGAATGAATAGAACCTCTAACCCTGGTAAATATGAATAGAACCTGGTAAATAGAATGAATAGAACCTCTAACCCTGGTAATATGACTGGTAAATAGAATGAATAGAACCTCTAACCCTGGTAATATGACTGGTAAATAGAATGAATAGAACCTCTAACCCTGGTAATATGACTGGTAAATAGAATGAATAGAACCTCTAACCCTGGTAATATGACTGGTAAATAGAATGAATAGAACCTCTAACCCTGGTAAATAGAATGAATAGAACCTCTAACCCTGGTAATATGACTGGTAAATAGAATGAATAGAACCTCTAACCCTGGTAATATGACTGGTAAATAGAATGAATAGAACCTGTAACCCTGGTAATATGACTGGTAAATAGAATGAATAGAACCTCTAACCCTGGTAATATGACTGGTAAATAGAATGAATAGAACTGGTAACCCTGGTAATATGACTGGTAAATAGAATGAATAGAACCTCTAACCCTGGTAAATAGAATGAATAGAACCTCTAACCCTGGTAATATGAATGAATAGAACCTGTAACCCTGGTAATATGACTGGTAAATAGAATGAATAGAACCTGTAACCCTGGTAATATGACTGGTAAATAGAATGAATAGAACCTCTAACCCTGGTAATATGACTGGTAAATAGAATGAATAGAACCTCTAACCCTGGTAAATAGAATGAATAATAGAACCTCTAACCCTGGTAATATGACTGGTAAATAGAATGAATAGAACCTCTAACCCTGGTAATATGAATGGTAAATAGAATGAATAGAACCTCTAACCCTGGTAATATGACTGGTAAATAGAATGAATAGAACCTCTAACCCTGGTAAATAGAATGAATAATAGAACCTCTAACCCTGGTAATATGACTGGTAAATAGAATGAATAGAACCTCTAACCCTGGTAATATGACTGGTAAATAGAATGAATAGAACCTCTAACCCTGGTAATATGACTGGTAAATAGAATGAATAGAACCTCCCTAACCCTGGTAAATAGAATGAATAGAACCTCTAACCCTGGTAATATGACTGGTAAATAGAATGAATAGAACCTCTAACCCTGGTAATATGACTGGTAAATAGAATGAATAGAACCTCTAACCCTGGTAAATATGAATGAATAGAATGAATAGAACCTAAACCTGGTAATATGACTGGTAAATAGAATGAATAGAACCTCTAACCCTGGTAATATGACTGGTAAATAGAATGAATAGAACCTCTAACCCTGGTAATATGACTGGTAAATAGAATGAATAGAACCTCTAACCCTGGTAAATAGAATGAATAGAACCTCTAACCCTGGTAATATGACTGGTAAATAGAATGAATAGAACCTGTAACCCTGGTAATATGACTGGTAAATAGAATGAATAGAACCTCTAACCCTGGTAAATAGAATGAATAGAACCTCTAACCCTGGTAAATAGAATGAATAGAACCTCTAACCCTGGTAAATAGAATGAATAGAACCTGTAACCCTGGTAAATAGAATGAATAGAACCTGTAACCCTGGTAAATAGAATGAATAGAACCTCTAACCCTGGTAAATAGAATGAATAGAACCTGTAACCCTGGTAATATGACTGGTAAATAGAATGAATAGAACCTCTAACCCTGGTAATATGACTGGTAAATAGAATGAATAGAACCTGTAACCCTGGTAATATGACTGGTAAATAGAATGAATAGAACCTCTAACCCTGGTAAATAGAATGAATAGAACCTCTAACCCTGGTAATATGACTGGTAAATAGAATGAATAGAACCTGTAACCCTGGTAATATGACTGGTAAATAGAATGAATAGAACCTCTAACCCTGGTAATATGACTGGTAAATAGAATGAATAGAACCTGTAACCCTGGTAATATGACTGGTAAATAGAATGAATAGAACCTCTAACCCTGGTAAATATAGAATGAATAATAGAACCTGGTAACCCTGGTAAATAGAATGAATAGAACCTCTAACCCGGGTAATATGACTGGTAAATAGAATGAATAGAACCTGTAACGCTGGTAATATGACTGGTAAATAGAATGAATTGAACCTCTAACCCTGGTAAATAGAATGAATAGAACCTCTAACCCTGGTAAATAGAATGAATAGAACCTCTAACCCTGGTAATATGACTGGTAAATAGAATGAATAGAACCTCTAACCCTGGTAAATAGAATGGTAAATAGAATGAATAGAACCTCTAACCCTGGTAATATGACTGGTAAATAGAATGAATAGAACCTGTAACCCTGGTAAATAGAATGAACTGGTAAATAGAATGAATAGAACCTCTAACCCTGGTAATATGACTGGTAAATAGAATGAATAGAACCTCTAACCCTGGTAAATAGAATGAATAGAACCTCTAACCCTGGTAATATGACTGGTAAATAGAATGAATAGAACCTGTAACCCTGGTAATATGACTGGTAAATAGAATGAATAGAACCTGTAACCCTGGTAAATAGAATGAATAGAACCTCTAACCCTGGTAATATGACTGGTAAATAGAATGAATAGAACCTCTAACCCTGGTAATATGACTGGTAAATAGAATGAATAGAACCTCTAACCCTGGTAATATGACTGGTAAATAGAATGAATAGAACCTCTAACCCTGGTAATATGACTGGTAAATAGAATGAATAAAACCTGTTACCCTGGTAAATAGAATGAATAATAGAACCTCTAACCCTGGTAATATGACTGGTAAAGAGAATGAATAGAACCTGTAACCCTGGTAATATGACTGGTAAATAGAATGAATATAACCTCTAACCCTGGTAATATGACTGGTAAAGAGAATGAATAGAACCTGTAACCCTGGTAATATGGCTGGTAAATAGAATGAATAGAACCTCTAACCCTGGTAAATATAATGAATAGAACCTCTAACCCTGGTAAATAGAATGAATAGAACTTCTAACCATGGTAATATGACTGGTAAAGAGAATGAATAGAACCTGTAACCCTGGTAATATGGCTGGTAAATAGAACCTCTAACCCTGGTAAATAGAATGAATAGAACCTCTAACCCTGGTAAATAGAATGAATAGAACCTCTAACCCTGGTAATATGACTGGTAAATAGAATGAATAGAACCTCTAACCCTGGTAATATGACTGGTAAATAGAATGAATAGAACCTCTAACCCTGGTAATATGACTGGTAAATAGAATGAATAGAACCTGTAACCCTGGTAAATAGAATGAATAGAACCTCTAACCCTGGTAAATAGAATGAATAGAACCTCTAACCCTGGTAATATGACTGGTAAATAGAATGAATAGAACCTGTAACCCTGGTAAATAGAATGAATAGAACCTCTAACCCTGGTAATATGACTGGTAAATAGAATGAATAGAACCTGTAACCCTGGTCATATGACTGGTAAATAGAATGAATAGAACCTGTAACCCTGGTAAATAGAATGAATAGAACCTCTAACCGAGGTAATATGACTGGGAAACAGAATGAATAGAACCTGTAACCCTGGTAATATGACTGGTAAATAGAATGAATAGAACCTCTAACCCTGGTAATATGACTGGTAAATAGAATGAATAGAACCTCTAACCCTGGTAATATGACTGGTAAATAGAATGAATAGAACCTCTAACCCTGGTAATATGACTGGTAAATAGAATGAATAGAACCTCTAACCCTGGTAATATGACTGGTAAATAGAATGAATAGAACCTCTAACCCTGGTAATATGACTGGTAAATAGAATGAATAGAACCTCTAACCCTGGTAATATGACTGGTAAATGAATGAATAGAACTCTAACCCTGGTAAATAGAATGAATATAACCTCTAACCCTGGTAATATGACTGGTAAATAGAATGAATAGAACCTCTAACCCTGGTAAATAGAATGAATAGAACCTGTAACCCTGGTAATATGACTGGTAAATAGAATGAATATAACCTCTAACCCTGGTAATATGACTGGTAAATAGAATGAATAGAACCTCTAACCCTGGTAAATAGAATGAATATAACCTCTAACCCTGGTAATATGACTGGTAAAGAGAATGAATAGAACCTGTAACCCTGGTAATATGACTGGTAAATAGAATGAATAGAACCTCTAACCCTGGTAATATGACTGGTAAATAGAATGAATAGAACCTGTAACCCTGGTAATATGACTGGTAAATAGAATGAATAGAACCTCTAACCCTGGTAAATAGAATGAATAGAACCTCTAACCCTGGTAAATAGAATGAATAGAACCTGTAACCCTGGTAATATGACTGGTAAATAGAATGAATATAACCTCTAACCCTGGTAATATGAATGGTAAATAGAATGAATAGAACCTGTAACCCTGGTAATATGACTGGTAAATAGAATGAATAGAACCTCTAACCCTGGTAAATAGAATGAATAGAACCTCTAACCCTGGTAATATGACTGGTAAAGAGAATGAATAGAACCTGTAACCCTGGTAATATGACTGGTAAATAGAATGAATAGAACCTGTAACCCTGGTAATATGACTGGTAAATAGAATGAATAGAACCTCTAACCCTGGTAAATAGAATGAATAGAACCTCTAACCCTGGTAATATGACTGGTAAAGAGAATGAATAGAACCTCTAACCCTGGTAATATGACTGGTAAATAGAATGAATAGAACCTGTAACCCTGGTAATATGGCTGGTAAAGAGAATGAATAGAACCTGTAACCCTGGTAATATGACTGGTAAATAGAATGAATAGAACCTCTAACCCTGGTAATATGACTGGTAAAGAGAATGAATAGAACCTGTAACCCTGGTAATATGGCTGGTAAATAGAATGAATAGAACCTCTAACCCTGGTAAATAGAATGAATAGAACCTCTAACCCTGGTAAATAGAATGAATAGAACTTCTAACCCTGGTAATATGACTGGTAAAGAGAATGAATAGAACCTGTAACCCTGGTAATATGGCTGGTAAATAGAACCTCTAACCCTGGTAAATAGAATGAATAGAACCTCTAACCCTGGTAAATAGAATGAATAGAACCTGTAACCCTGGTAATATGACTGGTAAATAGAATGAATAGAACCTCTAACCCTGGTAAATAGAATGAATAGAACCTCTAACCCTGGTAAATAGAATGAATAGAACCTCTAACCCTGGTAAATAGAATGAATAGAACCTCTAACCCTGGTAATATGACTGGTAAATAGAATGAATAGAACCTCTAACCCTGGTAATATGACTGGTAAATAGAATGAATAGAACCTCTAACCCTGGTCATATGACTGGTAAATAGAATGAATAGAACCTCTAACCCTGGTAATATGACTGGTAAATAGAATGAATAGAACCTGTAACCCTGGTAAATAGAATGAATGAGAACCTCTAACCCTGGTAAATAGAATGAATGAGAACCTCTAACCCTGGTAATATGACTGGTAAATAGAATGAATAGAACCTCTAACCCTGGTAATATGACTGGTAAATAGAACCTGACTGGTAAATAGAATGAATAGAACCTCTAACCCTGGTAATATGACTGGTAAATAGAATGAATAGAACCTGTAACCCTGGTAATATGACTGGTAAATAGAATGAATAGAACCTCTAACCCTGGTAAATGAATGAATAATAACCTCTAACCCTGGTAATATGACTGGTAAATAGAATGAATAGAACCTGTAACCCTGGTAATATGACTGGTAAATAGAATGAATAGAACCTCTAACCCTGGTAATATGACTGGTAAATAGAATGAATAGAACCTCTAACCCTGGTAAATAGAATGAATAGAACCTGTAACCCTGGTAAATAGAATGAATAGAACCTGTAACCCTGGTAAATAGAATGAATAGAACCTCTAACCCTGGTAATATGACTGGTAAATAGAATGAATAGAACCTCTAACCCTGGTAATATGACTGGTAAATAGAATGAACAGAACCTCTAACCCTGGTAATATGACTGGTAAATAGTGAATATAACCTGTAACCCTGGTAAATAGAATGAATGGAACCTCTAACCCTGGTCATATGACTGGTAAATAGAATGAATGGAACCTCTAACCCTGGTAATATGACTGGTAAATAGAATGAATAGAACCTCTAACCCTGGTACATAGAATGAATAGAACCTCTAACCCTGGTAATATGACTGGTAAATAGAATGAATAGAACCTCTAACCCTGGTAATATGACTGGTAAATAGAATGAATAGAACCTCTAACCCTGGTAATATGACTGGTAAATAGAATGAATAGAACCTCTAACCCTGGTAAATAGAATGAATAGAACCTGGGTAAATAGAATGAATAGAACCTGAATAACCCTGGTAATATGACTGGTAAATAGAATGAATAGAACCTGTAACCCTGGTAAATAGAATGAATAGAACCTGTAACCCTGGTAATATGACTGGTAAATAGAATGAATAGAACCTGTAACCCTGGTAATATGACTGGTAAATAGAATGAATAGAACCTGTAACCCTGGTAAATAGAATGAATAGAACCTCTAACCCTGGTAATATGACTGGTAAATAGAATGAATAGAACCTCTAACCCTGGTAATATGACTGGTAAATAGAATGAATAGAACCTCTAACCCTGGTAATATGACTGGTAAATAGAATGAATAGAACCTCTAACCCTGGTAATATGACTGGTAAATAGAATGAATAGAACCTCTAACCCTGGTAATATGACTGAAATAGAATGAATAGAACCTCTAACCCTGGTAAATAGAATGAATAGAACCTCTAACCCTGGTAATATGACTGGTAAATAGAATGAATAGAACCTCTAACCCTGGTAAATGACTGAATGAATAGAACCTCTAACCCTGGTAATATGACTGGTAAATAGAATGAATAGAACCTCTAACCCTGGTAATATGAATGAATAGAACTGGTAAATAGAATGAATAGAACCTGTAACCCTGGTAATATGACTGGTAAATAGAATGAATAGAACCTCTAACCCTGGTAAATAGAATGAATAGAACCTCTAACCCTGGTAATATGACTGGTAAATAGAATGAATAGAACCTCTAACCCTGGTAAATAGAATGAATATAACCTCTAACCCTGGTAATATGACTGGTAAAGAGAATGAATAGAACCTGTAACCCTGGTAATATGACTGGTAAATAGAATGAATAGAACCTGTAACCCTGGTAATATGACTGGTAAATAGAATGAATAGAACCTCTAACCCTGGTAATATGACTGGTAAATAGAATGAGTAGAACCTCTAACCCTGGTAAATAGAATGAATAGAACCTCTAACCCTGGTAAATAGAATGAATAGAACCTGTAACCCTGGTAATATGACTGGTAAATAGAATGAATATAACCTCTAACCCTGGTAATATGAATGGTAAATAGAATGAATAGAACCTGTAACCCTGGTAATATGACTGGTAAATAGAATGAATAGAACCTCTAACCCTGGTAAATAGAATGAATATAACCTCTAACCCTGGTAATATGACTGGTAAAGAGAATGAATAGAACCTGTAACCCTGGTAATATGACTGGTAAATAGAATGAATAGAACCTGTAACCCTGGTAATATGACTGGTAAATAGAATGAATAGAACCTCTAACCCTGGTAAATAGAATGAATAGAACCTCTAACCCTGGTAATATGACTGGTAAATAGAATGAATAGAACCTGTAACCCTGGTAATATGACTGGTAAATAGAATGAATAGAACCTGTAACCCTGGTAATATGACTGGTAAATAGAATGAATAGAACCTGTAACCCTGGTAATATGACTGGTAAATAGAATGAATAGAACCTCTAACCCTGGTAATATGACTGGTAAATAGAATGAATAGAACCTGTAACCCTGGTAATATGACTGGTAAATAGAATGAATAGAACCTCTAACCCTGGTAAATAGAATGAATAGAACCTCTAACCCTGGTAAATAGAATGAATAGAACCTCTAACCCTGGTAATATGACTGGTAAATAGAATGAATAGAACCTGTAACCCTGGTAATATGGCTGGTAAATAGAACCTCTAACCCTGGTAAATAGAATGAATAGAACCTCTAACCCTGGTAAATAGAATGAATAGAACCTGTAACCCTGGTAATATGACTGGTAAATAGAATGAATAGAACCTCTAACCCTGGTAAATAGAATGAATAGAACCTCTAACCCTGGTAAATAGAATGAATAGAACCTCTAACCCTGGTAAATATGACTGAAATAGAATGAATAGAACCTCTAACCCTGGTAATATGACTGGTAAATAGAATGAATAGAACCTCTAACCCTGGTAATATGACTGGTAAATAGAATGAATAGAACCTGAACCCTGGTAATATGACTGGTAAATAGAATGAATAGAACCTCTAACCCTGGTAATATGACTGGTAAACAGAATGAAACCTCTAACCCTGAATAAACCTGGTAACCCTGGTAAATAGAATGAATAGAACCTCTAACCCTGGTAAATAGAATGAATAGAACCTCTAACCCTGGTAATATGACTGGTAAATAGAATGAATAGAACCTGTAACCCTGGTAATATGACTGGTAAATAGAACCTCTAACCCTGGTAAATAGAATGAATAGAACCTCTAACCCTGGTAATATGACTGGTAAATAGAATGAATAGAACCTGTAACCCTGGTAATATGACTGGTAAATAGAATGAATAGAACCTCTAGCCCTGGTAAATAGAATGAATAGAACCTGTAACCCTGGTAATATGACTGGTAAATAGAATGAATAGAACCTGTAACCCTGGTAATATGACTGGTAAATAGAATGAATAGAACCTCTAACCCTGGTAATATGACTGGTAAATAGAATGAATAGAACCTGTAACCCTGGTAAATAGAATGAATAGAACCTGTAACCCTGGTAAATAGAATGAATAGAACCTGTAACCCCGGTAAATAGAATGAATAGAACCTGTAACCCTGGTAATATGACTGGTAAATAGAATGAATAGAACCTCTAACCCTGGTAATATGACTGGTAAATAGAATGAATAGAACCTGTAACCCTGGTAATATGACATACAAACAGAATGAATAGAACCTGTAACCCTGGTAATATGACTGGTAAATAGAATGAATAGAACCTCTAACCCTGGTAATATGACTGGTAAACAGAATGAATAGAACCTCTAACCCTGGTAATATGACTGGTAAACAGAATGAATAGAACCTCTAACCCTGGTATATAGAATGAATAGAACCTCTAACCCTGGTAATATGACTGGTAAATAGAATGAATAGAACCTCTAACCCTGGTAATATGACTGGTAAATAGAATGAATAGAACCTCTAACCCTGGTAATATGACTGGTAAAAATGAATAGAACCTGTAACCCTGGTAAATGACTGAATGAATAGAACCTCTAACCCTGGTAATATGACTGGTAAATAGAATGAATAACCTGAAACCCTGGTAATATGACTGGTAAATAGAATGAATAGAACCTAGAACCTGTAACCCTGGTAAATAGAATGAATAGAACCTGGTAATATGACTGGTAAATAGAATGAATAGAACCTGAAACCCTGATAATATGACTGGTAAATAGAATGAATAGAACCTGTAACCCTGGTAAATAAAATGAATAGAACCTCTAACCCTGGTAATATGACTGGTAAATAGAATGAATAGAACCTCTAACCCTGGTAATAAGACTGGTAAATAGAATGAATAGAACCTGAAACCCTGGTAATAAGACTGGTAAATAGAATGAATAGAACCTGAAACCCTGGTAATATGACTGGTAAATAGAATGAATAGAACCTCTAACCCTGGTAATATGACTGGTAAATAGAATGAATAGAACCTCTAACCCTGGTAAATAGAATGAATAGAACCTGTAACCCTGGTAATATGACTGGTAAATAGAATGAATAGAACCTCTAACCCTGGTAATAAAAATAGAATGAATAGAACCTCTAACCCTGGTAAATAGAATGAATAGAACCTGGTAATAGAATGAAAATAGAACCTGAATAGACCCTGGTAATATGACTGGTAAATAGAATGAATAGAACCTCTAACCCTGGTAATATGACTGGTAAATAGAATGAATGAATAGAACCTAACCCTGGTAATATGACTGGTAAATAGAATGAATAGAACCTGGTAAATAGAATGAATAGAACCTGTAACCCTGGTAATATGACTGGTAAATAGAATGAATAGAACCTCTAACCCTGGTAATATGACTGGTAAATAGAATGAATAGAACCTCTAACCCTGGTAAATACTGGTAAATGAATAGAACCTGTAACCCTGGTAATATGACTGGTAAATAGAATGAATAGAACCTCTAACCCTGGTAATATGACTGGTAAATAGAATGAATAGAACCTGTAACCCTGGTAATATGACTGGTAAATAGAATGAATAGAACCTCTAACCCTGGTAAATAGAATGAATAGAACCTGTAACCCTGGTAATATGACTGGTAAATAGAATGAATAGAACCTCTCACCCTGACAACTTGACTGGTAAACTCGCATTGGCTGCCTGGCATTGTGATGCAATACATGGTAGAATATTCATTCAAATGATCCTAACTGACGTGCTCATGCAATAGAAGGTGTTTTTGTAATGTCAGTTGAGTTGAATCAACAAAACAAATCCCATATCATACTTCCTGCTTTGCTCCTATGGGTACAATCGCAATAGCTGCCAATCCAGCCATCATGCCATAATTGACTTGATGCACCTTCTGTCCAGTCTATTTCCATGGCAGCACATGCAGACAGGAGAGGAGGAGAACATGACTTCCTAAAAGCTGTCATCAAGGAAAAGGGTGCTTACTTGGAAGAATCTAAAATCTCAAATATATTTGTATTTGTTTTACACTATTTTGGTTACTACATGATTCCATATGTGTTATTTCATAGTTTTGATGTCTTCACTATTATTCTACAATGTAGAAAATAGTCCAAATAAAATAAATACCCTGGAATGAGTAGGTGTGTCCAAACTTCTGACTGGTAGTGTATATATTTATTTTTGCTATTCTAACATTTTTTACTGTGACTGCAGTCATTTGGCTGATCAGTTCCTGTCACCCAAAATGCCATGACTGTCACAGTCATTACTACCGTCTCCTACACATGAAGTATGACAAATTCTCACCACCCTCCTTTTTTTCTTCAGCCAAGTGTTTACAGTTTAAAGAAAAATGGCGATGTCCAAGACTAACTATACCCACATATACCCACACATAACTATACCCACATATACCCACACATAACTATACCCACATATACCCACACACAACTATACCCACATATACCCACACATAACTATACCCACATATACCCACACATAACTATACCCACACATACCCACACATAACTATACCCACATATACCCACACATAACTATACCCACATATACCCACACATAACTATACCCACATATACCCACACATAACTATACCCACATATACCCACACATAACTATACCCATATACCCATATACCCATATACCCACACATAACTATACCCACATATACCCACACATAACTATACCCACATATACCCACACATAACTATACCCACATATACCCACACATAACTATACCCACATATACCCACACATAACTATACCCACATATACCCACACATATATACCCACATATACCCACACATAACTATACCCACATATACCCACACATAACTATACCCACATATACCCACACATAACTATACCCATATACCCACACATAACTATACCCACATATACCCACACATAACTATACCCACATATACCCACATAACTATACCCACACCCACACATAACTATACCCACATATACCCACACATAACTATACCCACATATACCCACACATAACTATACCCACATATACCCACACATAACTATACCCACATATACCCACACATAACTATACCCACATATACCCACACATAACTATACCCACATATACCCACACATAACTATACCCACATATACCCACACATAACTATACCCACATATACCCACACATAACTATACCCACATATACCCACACATAACTATACCCACATATACCCACACATAACTATACCCACATATACCCACACATAACTATACCCACATATACCCACACATAACTATACCCACATATACCCACACGTAACTATACCCACATATACCCACACACAACTATACCCACATAAAATGGTTATGATAAATCTAAACTTAATAATCCTCTACAGGATCGGTGTGCCCCCCTGGGGACGGTTGAGCTAACGTACAGTAGGCTAATGCGATTAGCATGAGGTTGTAAATAACAAGAACATTTCTCAGGACATAGACATATCTGATATGGGCAGAAAGCTTAAATTCTTGTTAATCTAACTGCACTGTCCAATTTGCAGTAGCTATTACAGTGAAATAATGCCATGCTATTATTTGAGGAGACTTGCACAGTTATGAACTTGAACATGTATTAATTAACCAATTAGGCACCTTTGGGCAGTCTTGATACAAAATGTTGAACACAAATGCAATGGTTCATTGGATCAGTCTAAAACTTTGCACATACACTGCTGACATCTAGTGGCTAAAATCTAAATTATGGGTGGGCTGGAATAATACATTATGTCCTTTCTCTTGCATTTCAAAGATGATGGTTAAAATAAAAAAAATAAAAAAAATGTATTTGTATTCTATTTGACCTGATCTAATGTGTTATATTCTCCTGCATTCATTTCACTTTTACACAAACTTCAAAGTGTTTCCTTTCAAATGGTATCAAAAAAATGCATATCCTTGCTTCAGGTCCTGAGCTACAGGTAGTTAGATTTGGGTATGTCATTTTAGGTGAAAATGGAAAGAAATTGTCCGATGTTTGAAAAGCCTGGGGCAGGGTAATATTTGCCATACCATTAAGCAGTTATTCCCTTTATATTGAAATGGAAAGTGATAAGAGTCTAAGGGTTGTCATGAGCCAGATGCTGAAGGAAGATTAATATCCCAGACCAGAGGGGGAAAACGTAATGTTCCCCAAATGGGACCCTATTCCCTACGTAGTGCATTACTTTTGACCTGACTCCCGTATGGGCAGTGGTAAAACTAGTGCACCAAAATAATGTGTAGGGTGCAATTTGGGACATAAGAATTTATGAGAATAGAGAAGAACTCATTTGCAACTTTAAGTTACACTACGAGTCAGGCAGAGGCAGGTTCTCCATCAATATGTGTGTGTACATCCATGTATGTGTGTGTGTGTGTTCATCCATGTATGTGTGTGTGTGTGTGTTCATCTATGTGTGTGTGTGTGTGTGTTCATCCATGTATGTGTGTGTGTGTGTTCATCTATGTGTGTGTGTGTACATCTATGTGTGTGTGTGTGTGTGTGTGTGTGTTCATCTATGTGTGTGTGTGTGTGTGTGTGTGTACATCTATGTGTGTGTGTTTGAATGTATGATTGATTGAGCAAAGCTTAGGCTATTAAGAGCAGCACTGTCACTGAGAGGACGGTTGACGATGAAACCATTCATTATCTAGATGTCCTGTTGAACCTCTTCATCAACCAATACCATTCATTATCTAGATGTCCTGTTGATCCTCTTCATCAACCAATACCATTCATTATCTAGATGTCCTGTTGATCCTCTTCATCAACCAATACCATTCATTATCTAGATGTCCTGTTGATCCTCTTCATCAACCAATACCATTCATTATCTAGATGTCCTGTTGATCCTCTTCATCAACCAATACCATTCATTATCTAGTTGTCCTGTTGAACCTCTTCATCAACCAATACCATTCATTATCTAGATGTCCTGTTGAACCTCTTCATCAACCAATACCATTCATTATCTAGATGTCCTGTTGAACCTCTTCATCAACCAATACCATTCATTATCTAGTTGTCCTGTTGAACCTCTTCATCAACCAATACCATTCATTATCTAGATGTCCTGTTGATCCTCTTCATCAACCAATACCATTCATTATCTAGATGTCCTGTTGATCCTCTTCATCAACCAATACCATTCATTATCTAGATGTGTGTGTGTGTGTGTGTGTGTGTGTGTGTGTGTAAAATAGGACAGGATGCAGAACCCAGAAGCCCTTTTAGAATCTCTCTCAGTTCCGGACCTTGATTCTATATTCTGTTTGACCTCATCCCACTCCAAACCATCTCCTCCCCAGAGAGCCAAGCTCAACGTGGGATTTAAATAAGTAACTTCAAACAACTAACTTCAAACAACCAGTTCAGATCCCCAACCCCCCAAGGTTCTGCCAGTTCTGAATCCCCAGTTAACCCACTGTTCCTAGACCAGTTAACCCACTGTTCCTAGACCAGTTAACCCACTGTTCCTAGACCAGTTAACCCACTGTTCCTAGACCAGTGTTCAGTTAACCCACTGTTCCTAGACCAGTTAACCCACTGTTCCTACCAGAACCAGTTAACCTTAACCCACTGTTCCTAGACCAGTCAACCCACTGTTCCTAGACCAGTTCAACCCACTGTTCCTAGACCAGTTAACCCACTGTTCCTAGACCAGTTAACCCACTGTTCCTAGACCAGTTAACCTAACTGTTCCTAGACCAGTTAACCCACTGTTCCTAGACCAGTTAACCCACTGTTCCTAGACCAGTTAACCCACTGTTCCTAGACCAGTTAACCCACTGTTCCTAGACCAGTTAACCCCCACTGTTCCTAGACCAGTTAACCCACTGTTCCTAGACCAGTTAACCCACTGTTCCTAGACCAGTTAACCCACTGTTCCTAGACAAGTTAACCTACTGTTCCTAGACCAGTTAACCCACTGTTCCTAGACCAGTTAACCCACTGTTCCTAGACCAGTTAACCTACTGTTCCTAGACCAGTTAATCCACTGTTCCTAGACCAGTTAACCCACTAGGCTGTCATTGTAAATAATAATTTGTTCTTAACTGACTTGCCTAGTTAAATAAAGGTAAAATACATTTTTTAAAATTTCACCTGTGTGCACGGGTCTCTTTCCCTTGATCAGTTGTGTGCTTCCCTCTAGTGGCTGATGTTGGAAGTACTTCCCACCAATCAGGTATGAATTGTTTTCATGGAAGTCTACCAGTCCAATAAATACTATAACCCTAACCATGAATAACACAGTTTAAATTCCAACATAAATACTATAACTCTAACCATGAATAACACAATTTAAACCCCAACATAAATACTATAACTCTAACCATGAATAACTTAGTTTAAATCCCAACAGTAAATCAAATATCCCTCTCTCATAGGCTCCACCTACTTGTTCTGAGGCTCCTCTGGATTGGCTGGCTGTTGGCGATAGGCCCGCCATTGGCTCCTCCCCCACTGACAGTGCGGATGGTGAAGTTGTACAGTCGTCCCGGGAACATCCCATCCAGGATGCGGCTGGTTGGCTGAGGCGCTGTGATTGACAGGGCATCTCTGGGAGCCCATTGGAGGTCAAAGGTGTCGTAGTCACCAGTGGCGGGACCATCCCAGGTCAGTTCTACAGAGCTGTTACCACTGATGTCCCTGAAGGATACCATGGAGGGAGGCTCTGGGTCTGAGGGGGAAAACACAGACAGATACAGGCTTTACTGCAAGTACACAAAACACAGACAGAAACAGGCTTTACTGCAAGTAACACAAAACACAGACAGAAACAGGCTTTACTGCAAGTAACACAAAACACAGACAGAAACAGGCTTTACTGCAAGTAACACAAAACACAGACAGAAACAGGCTTTACTGCAAGTAACACAAAACACAGACAGAAACAGGCTTTACTGCAAGTAACACAAAACACAGACAGAAACAGGCTTTACTGCAAGTAACACAAAACACAGACAGAAACAGGCTTTACTGCAAGTAACAATATTTTGAATAAGTTGAACTTGTTCTGTGTGTTAATTTTCTCTGTCATTTGAACTCTGGATACATGGACCCAGAGTGCAGAGTATTCTCTAAGGTAGTACTAGTCAATATAGTTGTTAAGTAGCATGGATACATGGACCCAGAGTGCAGAGTATTCTCTAAGGTAGTACTAGTCAATATAGTTGTTAAGTAGCATGGATACATGGACCCAGAGTGCAGAGTATTCTCTAAGGTAGTACTAGTCAATATAGTTGTTAAGTAGCATGGATACATGGACCCAGAGTGCAGAGTATTCTCTAAGGTAGTACTAGTCAATATAGTTGTTAAGTAGCATGGATACATGGACCCAGAGTGCAGAGTATTCTCTAACTAAGGTAGTACTAGTCAATATAGTTGTTAAGTAGCATGGATACATGGACCCAGAGTGCAGAGTATTCTCTAACTAAGGTAGTACTAGTCAATATAGTTGTTAAGTAGCATGGATACATGGACCCAGAGTGCAGAGTATTCTCTAACTAAGGTAGTACTAGTCAATATAGTTGTTAAGTAGCATGGATACATGGACCCAGAGTGCAGAGTATTCTCTAACTAAGGTAGTACTAGTCAATATAGTTGTTAAGTAGCATGGATACATGGACCCAGAGTGCAGAGTATTCTCTAAGGTAGTACTAGTCAATATAGTTGTTAAGTAGCATGGATACATGGACCCAGAGTGCAGAGTATTCTCTAAGGTAGTACTAGTCAATATAGTTGTTAAGTAGCATGGATACATGGACCCAGAGTGCAGAGTATTCTCTAAGGTAGTACTAGTCAATATAGTTGTTAAGTAGCATGGATACATGGACCCAGAGTGCAGAGTATTCTCTGACTAAGGTAGTACTAGTCAATATAGTTGTTAAGTAGCATGGATACATGGACCCAGAGTGCAGAGTATTCTCTGAAAGGTAGTACTAGTCAATATAGTATGGATACATGGACCCAGAGTCAATATTCTCTGAGGTAGTACTAGTCAATATAGTTGTTAGCATGGATACATGGACCCAGAGTGCAGAGTATTCTCTAAGGTAGTACTATATAGTTGTTAAGTAGCATGGATACATGGACCCAGAGTGCAGAGTATTCTCTAAGGTAGTACTAGTCAATATAGTTGTTAAGTAGCATGGATACATGGACCCAGAGTGCAGAGTATTCTCTAACTAAGGTAGTACTAGTCAATATAGTTGTTAAGTAGCATGGATACATGGACCCAGAGTGCAGAGTATTCTCTAACTAAGGTAGTACTAGTCAATATAGTTGTTAAGTAGCATGGATACATGGTCCCAGAGTGCAGAGTATTCTCTAACTAAGGTAGTACTAGTCAATATAGTTGTTAAGTAGCATGGATACATGGTCCCAGAGTGCAGAGTATTCTCTGACTAAGGTAGTACTAGTCAATATAGTTGTTAAGTAGCATGGATACATGGACCCAGAGTGCAGAGTATTCTCTAACTAAGGTAGTACTAGTCAATATAGTTGTTAAGTAGCATGGATACATGGACCCAGAGTGCAGAGTATTCTCTAACTAAGGTAGTACTAGTCAATATAGTTGTTAAGTAGCATGGATACATGGACCCAGAGTGCAGAGTATTCTCTAACTAAGGTAGTACTAGTCAATATAGTTGTTAAGTAGAATGGATGCATTTTATAACAACTATCATCCCTGGCATCATTGGATCATTATAAATGAATATGAGTTTCAGACAGAGACAGAGAGAGGGTTGTGTACTGACCCGTCCTTCCCTTTGCAGACACAGCATTAGTCAGCTCTCCACTGTGTGTGACCACCTCAGCCCGGTACACACGGCCAGGTACCAGTCCCTGGAACAGGTGTTCTCTCTGCTCCATGCCCAGCTCCTGGGCGGCCAGGGTAGTGGTTGAGCCCTCCAGGCCACCGTACAGGACCACTTGGTACCCACTCCACTCCCCTGCCCCAGGCAGCCAGCTGATGGAGAGACGGTCAGTACGCTTACCACCCTGGACGTGGAGAGAGCGCACTGGGGCTGGGACTGGGGGGGAGAAGAGGGTAGAGAGGGTTATTTGGGGGTGAGGGATGGAAGAGAGAAAATGGATGTTCTGGGGGATGGTTAAGGGGATGGGGAGAAGAGAGAGAAAAGGGGGTTGGGAGAGGAGAGAGAGAAAAGGGGGTAGGGGGAGAAGAGAGAGAAAAGGGGTTGGGGGAGGAGAGAGAGAAAAGGGGGTTGGGGGAGGAGAGTGGGAACAGGAGTTTGGGGGAGAAGAGAGAGAACGGGTTTGGGGTTTTGGGGGAGAAGAGAGAGAACAGGGGTTTGGGGGAGGGGAGAAGAGAGAGAACAGGGGTTTGGGGGAGAAGAGAGAGAACAGGGGTTTTGGGGGAGAAGAGAGAGAACAGGGGTTTGGGGGAGAGAGAGAGAGAACAGGGTTTTGGGGGAAGAGAGAGAACAAGGTTTTGGGGGTGAAGAGAGAGAACAGGGTTTTGGGGGAGAGAGAGATTTGGGGAGAGAGAACAGTTTTTTTGGGGAAAGAGAGAACAGGGGTTTGGGGGAGAGAGAGGGGTTTGGGGGAGAAGAGAGAGAACAGGGGTTTGGGGGAGAAGAGAGAACAGGGGTTTGGGGGAGAAGAGAGAGAACAGGGGTTTGGGGGAAGAGAGAGAACAGAGAAGGGAGAAGAGAGAACAGGGGTTTGGGGGAGAAGAGAGAGAACAGGGGTTTGGGGGAGAAGAGAGAGAACAGGGGTTTGGGGGAGAAGAGAGAAACAGGGGTTTGGGGGAGAAGAGAGAGAACAGGGGTTTGGGGGAAAGAGAGAGAACAGGGGTTTGGGGGAAAGAGAGAAGAGAACAGGGGTTTGGGGGAGAAGAGAGAGAACAGGGGTTTGGGGGAAAGAGAGAGAACAGGGGTTTGGGGGAGAAGAGAGAGAACAGGGGTTTGGGGGAGAAGAGAGAACAGGGGTTTGGGGAGAAGAGAGAGAACAGGGGTTTGGGGGAGAAGAGAGAGAACAGGGTTTTGGGGAGAAGAGAGAACAGGGTTTTGGGGGAGAAGAGAGAGAACAGGGGTTTGGGGGAGAAGAGAGAGAACAGGGGTTTGGGGGAAGAGAGAGAGAACAGGGTGATAGAGTCAGTTCATGCTCTGTTGTATTATCAAGAGGAAAGGCAGAGATTCTGAACAGCGTTGTGTATCTGGCCTGTAGATCCACCTGGACATCTAACATTCATCTGATCAGAGAAGTTCCTCATCATGTTTAATCACTCAAATATCTGCCAGACCAATGACGTTCTAATCTCTCCTGGGTCGACTACGTGACACAAATGGCATCTGAACAAATTACGTGAGTTTTTACTTCTGGGTTGTCGAGATGAATGAAGTAAAAATGATAAGAAGTGAGCTCAGAGGTCAGGCTGTGGAAAAGTCACAGTCATTCACATATAAAATCCCATGGGGAGAAAAGTCATTTTGACATTCACATTATTGACAAAAGAAAAAGATCACCAAGCAGGGAATGTAATGACATTAAGGCAGTGATTTCCCCAGACTGTCTCCCACCTCAAAGACCACAAACTGCTTTACATCCATCAACACATTACACTGATAAATGAGCCCCTTCTGCAGAGCAGTATGGGAATATTCACATCAGAGTTTTAATAACAGTCTCAGGCCCAACAAAGAGCTACCACACATCATCTCTGCAATAAGAAAACAAATACAACCAACTGACTAGTGGCGAGTTTCCACTGACGATTTACTCCCGTGTTTTAGCCAAAAGACTCTGACTTTTCTGTTTCTATCTACAGCAGGACCCGGCACCGTGTCTCACTGGGACATGGCTCCTGTTCTCTCTTGGGTCTAATGCCAGGCCGCTGGTACCTTTCATCTGGTACATACAGCGCATTCGGATAGTATTCAGACCCCTTGACCTTTTTCCACATTTTGTTACGTTACAGCCTTGTTCTAAAATGAATTAAATAAAAATGATTCTCGTCAATCTACACGCAATACACCATAATGACAAAGCAAAAACAGGTTTTAAATTTTTTTAGCAAATTTATATATTTTTTAAAATCTGAAATACCTTATTTATGTAAGTATTCAGATCCTTTTTCTTTGAGACTGGAAATTGAGATCAGGTGCATCTTGTTCCCATTGATCATCCTTGAGATGTTTCTACAACTTGATTTGGAAAGGCACACACCTGTCTATATAAGGTCCCACAGTTGACAGAGCATGTCAGAGCAAAAACCAAGCCATGAGGCCGAAGAAATTGTCCGGGAAGTGGAGGTGACCAAGAAACCGAAGGTCACTCTCACAGAGCTCCCGAGTTCCTCTGTGGAGATAGGAGAAACTTTCAGAAGGACAACCAACCCTGCAGCTCTCCACCGATCAGGCCTTTAGGGTAGAGTGGTCAGACGGAAGCCACTCATCAGTAAAAGGCACATGACAGCCTGCTTGGAGTTTGCCAAAAGACACCTAAAGACTCTCAGACCATGAGAAACAAGACTCTCAGGCTGATGAAACCAAGATTGAACACTTTGGCCTGGATGCCAAGCGTCACGTCTGGAGGAAACCTGGCACCCTCCCTACGGTGAAGCATAGTGGTGGCAGCATCATACTGTGAGGATGTTTTTCAGTGGCAGGGACTGGGAGACTCGTCAGGATCAAGGCAAAGATGAATGGAGCAAAGTACAGAGAGATCCTTGATGAAAACCAGCTCCAGAATGCTCAGGACAGACTGCGGCGAAGGTTCACCTTCCAACAGGACAACGACCCTAAGCACATAGCCAAGAAAACTCAGGAGTGGCTTCGGGATAAGACTGTGGACTTGAACACCTTCTCACAAAGCAACTATCTAAATGATGCAGAGGTTGTTGATTCTGCTCAACACCAAGTCTTTTTTTGTGTCACAGTCCTGATGGAAAAAACAATATCACCAGAGACACATTAACATAAACCACTGTCTCAGTGGGAAAAACCCCAAGGCATTACAATCATTTGCATTTAGATTGTAATAATGACAGCGGCGCTGTGAAAGAAAAGATTGTCATTGACAGACAGACGCACCACTTCAGATGCTGTGGGGTGTTACCCTGTCTGACACTTCTGGTTTTTAGAATGACTTGTAAGTTCATCTAAAGTTGTAGCAGACATGTGGCTTGTTAGGCACAATATATGTTGAGAAAACCTTGGCCCATAAAAAAAATGTGCAGCAATTAGCTTTCACATTCATCTGGATGAATGTGGTGTTTCTTTTGAGGACAACACAGAGTCAAGGAGGAAATGTGATCCCTAAAGTTCCTACATTCAGAATGAATTTCAGCATCGTACACATACACTAAACGATTCATGCAAACTAAATGAATGTGTCACATGTCCATCAAAAGAAACAGGTATTGTTTGACACATTATAGATTGAATTGATAATAAAGTAAATAAAGGATCATTTATGTACAATGCTATTTTACAGTAAACAAATTAACAACAGACTTTCAGCACACTTATAGAGAAGGACTTTCAACGAGTGCAGCACTTACACAAATTACTGAGAAATTGATGATAAAAAGATTGTGGGGGCTTTTTTGTTAGACTTCAGTGCAACTTTTGACATTATCGATCATAGTTTGCTGATGGACAAACATATGTGTTATGGCTTTACACCCCCTGCTATATTGTGGATAAAAAGTTACCCGTCTAATAAAACACAGAGGGTGTTCTTTAATGGAAGCCTCTCCAATAAAATCCAGGTAAAATCAGGAATTCCCCAGGGCAGCTGTCTAGGCCCTTTACTTTTTTCAATCTTTACTAATGACATGCCTCCGTCTTTGAGTAAAGCCAAAGTGTCTATGTATGCGGATGACTCAACACTATACATGTCAGCTACTACAGCGACTGAAATGACTGCAACTCTTAACAAAGAGCTGCAGTTAGTTTCAGAATGGGTGGCAAGGAATAAGTCAGTCCTAAATATTTCAAAAACTAAAAGCTATGTATTTGGGACAAATCATTCACTAAACCCTTAACCTCAACTAAATCTTGTAATGAATCATGGGGAAATTGAGCAAGTTGAGGAGACTAAACTGCTTGGAGTAACCCTGGACTGTAAAACTGTCATGGTCAAAACATATTGATACAACAAATCACATTTTTGCTAAGATGGGGAGAAGTCTGTCAATAATAAAGCGCTGCTCTGCCTTCTTAACAACACTATCAACAAGGCAGGTCCAACAGGCCCTGGTTTTATCGCACCTGGACTACTGTTCAGTCGTGTGGTCAGGTGCCACAAAGAGGGATTTAGGAAAATTGCAATTGGCTCAGATCAGGGCAGCACGGCTGCCACTTGGATCTATACAGAGAACTAAAATGAATAATATGCATGTAAAGCTCTCCTGGCTCAAAGTGGAGGAGAGATTGACTTCATGTTGAATGCACCTAGCTGTCTGTTTAATCTACTGGCACACAGCTCAGACACCCCACAAACATGCCACCAGAGGTCTCTTCACAGTCCCCAAGTCCAGAACAGACTATGGCATAGGCACAGTACTACATAGAGCCCTGACTACATGGAACTCTATTCCACAGTACTACATAGAGCCATGACTACATGGAACTCTATTCCACAGTACTACATAGAGCCATGACTACATGGAACTCTATTCCACAGTACTACATGGAGCAACAAACCGCCCTTGCTGTCTCTGCCTGGCCGGTTCCACTCTTTCCACTGGGATTCTCTGCCTCTAACCCTGTTACAGGGGCTGAGTCACTGGCTTACTGGGGCTCTCTCATGCCGTCCCTGGAAGGGGTGCGTCACCTGAGTGGGTTGATTCACTGATGTGGTCATCCTGTCTGGGTTGGCGCCCCCCCCTTGGGTTGTGCCATGGCGGAGGTCTTTGTGGGCTATACTCAGCCTTGTCTCAGGATGGTAAGTTGGTGGTTGAAGATATCGCTCTAGTGGTGTGGGGGCTGTGCTTTGGCAAAGTGGGTTGGGATATATCCTTCCTGTTTGGCCCTGTCCGGGGGTGTCCTCGGATGGGGCCACAGTGTCTCCTGACCCCTCCTGTCTCAGCCTCCAGTATTTATGCTGCAGTAGTTTATGTGTCGGGGGGCTAGGGTCAGTTTGTTATATCTGGAGTACTTCTCCTGTCCTATTCGGTGTCCTGTGTGAATCTAAGTGTGCGTTCTCTAATTCTCTCCTTCTGTCTTTCTTTCTCTCTCTCGGAGGACCTGAGCCCTAGGACCATGCCCCAGGACTACCTGACATGATGACTCCTTGCTGTCCCCAGTCCACCTGGCCGTGCTGCTGCTCCAGTTTCAACTGTTCTGCCTTATTATTATTCGACCATGCTGGTCATTTATGAACATTTGAACATCTTGGCCATGTTCTGTTATAATCTCCACCCGGCACAGCCAGAAGAGGACTGGCCACCCACATAGCCTGGATCCTCTCTAGGTTTCTTCCTAGGTTTTGGCCTTTCTAGGGAGTTTTTCCTAGCCACCGTGCTTCTACACCTGCATTGCTTGCTGTTTGGGGTTTTAGGCTGGGTTTCAGTACAGCACTTTGAGATATCAGCTGATGTACAAAGGGCTATATAAATAAATTTGATTTGATTTGATTTGATTCACATAGAGCCATGACTACATGGAACTCTATTCCACAGTACCACATAGAGCCATGACTACATGGAACTCTATTCCACAGTACTACATAGAGTCATGACTACATGGAACTCTATTCCACAGTAGTACATAGAGCCATGACTAGATGGAACTCTATTTCACAGTACTACATAGAGCCATGACTACATGGAACTCTATTCCACAGTACTACATAGAGCCCTGACTACATGGAACTCTATTCCACAGTACTACATAGAGCCCTGACTACATGGAACTCTATTCCACAGTACTACATAGAGCCATGACTACATGGAACTCTATTCCACTGTACTACATAGAGCCATGACTACATGGAACTCTATTCCACAGTAGTACATAGAGCCATGACTACATGGAACTCTATTCCACAGTACTACATAGAGCCATGACTACATGGAACTCTATTCCACAGTACTACATAGAGCCCTGACTACATGAAACTCTATTCCACAGTACTACATAGAGCCCTGACTACATGGAACTCTATTCCACGTCAAGTAACTGATGCAAGCAGTGAAATTAGATTATTTTTTAACTAATAAAAAATACACCTTATGGAAGAGGGGGTACTGTGAAGAGACACACAGGCACAGACATGTGCATACAAACACACAATAACATATGCACTATATACACACATACACATGGATTTTGGGTTGTAGATATGTGGTAGTAGAGTAGGGGCCTGAGGGCACACACTTAGTGTGTTGTAGATATGTGGTAGTAGAGTATGGGCCTGAGGGCACACACTTAGTGTGTTGTAGATATGTGGTAGTAGAGTAGGGGCCTGAGGGCACACACTTAGTGTGTTGTAGATATGTGGTAGTAGAGTAGGGGCCTGAGGGCACACACTTAGTGTGTTGTAGATATGTGGTAGTAGAGTAGGGGCCTGAGGGCACACACTTAGTGTGTTGTAGATATGTGGTAGTAGAGTAGTGGCCTGAGGG
>NW_024609249.1:0-70000 GCF_018296145.1 Oncorhynchus tshawytscha | reverse complement strand
TGGTACCAGACCCTGAAAGTCCAGCTCAGTGACGTGTTTGGGGACAGGTCTGGTCTCCAGAAGGTGTGATCCCTGGGATAGGGACACAATGTACATATCCACATCTCCATCACCAGGGGTCCAGGACACCCTCAGGCTGGCAGCCTGGTCCCCTGGCCGGGCATGGAGGTTCCTCACCTGGCTGGGGACTGGGGGGGTTGAGAGAGAAGGCAGAGAGACAGGAGTAAAGGGGGGGGGTTGAGAGGGAGGGCAGAGAGACAGGGAGGGGGGAAGAGAATGGAGATGGGTCACAATGTGGATCACTTATAGAAAAATAAGTTGAAGACTGGCCAAAAAACCAACGTGGTGTTTTTTTATTTTAAAATCTTTAGATGATGTTCTACGGAATGAAGTGATAACAAAAGGTTATTCTGTTGTTTTACCTGAAATACCTGTGACAGAAATGCTATGAAACACAATGTGAGGTTATTTGGAAAACCAACCCGGGCAGCTGCCCACTCGGTTCCCCTACTGACCTGTCCTGCCCTCGATGAACTGAGGTCTCTGGTTGGGTCCACTGAAGGTGGACACCACCATCTTGTACAGGCGTCCCGGGGTGAGCGAGGCCAGGCGGTGGTCACGGGCCTCGTTGCCCAGGGTTACGGGTGGGTAAACCCGCGTGTCGTTGAAGAGGATCTGGACCTCGTAGTGATCAACGTCCCCCAGCGCTGGAGACCATGTGACCACCAGATCACCTGTACCACTGTCACCGAGGGCCAGGCTCCGCACCGCAGAGGGGACTACGGAGACAGTCAAATACAACTTTATTTAAACATTTCAACTATTCACAGAACACTAAAGGGCTCAATGGTTTGGTTGGCTGAGGGGAATTTGACCCATGATGCCCACTAGTTTAAGGTTAACTTTGCGCTGCCAAAATGTTACTGAATGTGATCGTAGGTACAATTCTCATGCGCCGAATTCTAGATATCACACCTACAAATTCTTCCAAATAAGTTGTATATTGGTTTTCCGTGGACTTGGCCACACAGGAAACTCAGCAGGACAGCATTTTACTGAAACCTTCTACCAACACTGCAGTAGCAACAGACACAGCCTCACAGACTGTAGTTAATAGACTCACACGTTCTCCCGTCAGTAGCAACAGACACAGACTCACAGACTGTAGTTAATAGACTCACACGTTCTCCCGTCAGTAGCAACAGACACAGACTCAGACTGTAGTTAATAGACTCACACGTTCTCCCGTCAGTAGAAACAGACACAGACTCACAGACTGTAGTTAATAGACTCACACGTTCTCCCGTCAGTAGAAACAGACACAGACTGTAGTTAATAGACTCACACGTTCTCCCGTCAGTAGCAACAGACACAGACTGTAGTTAATAGACTCACACGTTCTCCCATCAGTAGCAACAGACACAGACTCACAGACTGTAGTTAATAGACTCACACGTTCTCCCGTCAGTAGCAACAGACACAGACTGTAGTTAATAGACTCACACGTTCTCCCGTCAGTAGCAACAGACACAGACTCACAGACTGTAGTTAATAGACTCACACGTTCTCCCGTCAGTAGCAACAGACACAGACTCACAGACTGTAGTTAATAGACTCACACGTTCTCCCGTCAGTAGCAACAGACACAGACTGTAGTTAATAGACTCACACGTTCTCCCGTCAGTAGCAACAGACACAGACTCACAGACTGTAGTTAATAGACTCACACGTTCTCCCGTCAGTAGCAACAGACACAGACTCAGACTGTAGTTAATAGACTCACACGTTCTCCCGTCAGTAGCAACAGACACAGACTCAGACTGTAGTTAATAGACTCACACGTTCTCCCGTCAGTAGCAACAGACACAGACTCACAGACTGTAGTTAATAGACTCACACGTTCTCCCGTCAGTAGCAACAGACACAGACTCACAGACTGTAGTTAATAGACTCACACGTTCTCCCGTCAGTAGCAACAGACACAGACTCACAGACTGTAGTTAATAGACTCACACGTTCTCCCGTCAGTAGCAACAGACACAGACTCACAGACTGTAGTTAATAGACTCACACGTTCTCCCGTCAGTAGCAACAGACACAGACTCAGACTGTAGTTAATAGACTCACACGTTCTCCCGTCAGTAGCAACAGACACAGACTGTAGTTAATAGACTCACACGTTCTCCCGTCAGTAGCAACAGACACAGACTCACAGACTGTAGTTAATAGACTCACACGTTCTCCCGTCAGTAGCAACAGACACAGACTCAGACTGTAGTTAATAGACTCACACGTTCTCCCGTCAGTAGCAACAGACACAGACTCAGACTGTAGTTAATAGACTCACACGTTCTCCCGTCAGTAGCAACAGACACAGACTGTAGTTAATAGACTCACACGTTCTCCCGTCAGTAGCAACAGACTCAGACTCACAGACTGTAGTTAATAGACTCACACGTTCTCCCGTCAGTAGCAACAGACACAGACTGTAGTTAATAGACTCACACGTTCTCCCGTCAGTAGCAACAGGCACAGACTGTAGTTAATAGACTCACACGTTCTCCCGTCAGTAGCAACAGGCACAGACTGTAGTTAATAGACTCACACGTTCTCCCGTCAGTAGCAACAGACACAGACTCACAGACTGTAGTTAATAGACTCACACGTTCTCCCGTCAGTAGCAACAGACACAGACTGTAGTTAATAGACTCACACGTTCTCCCGTCAGTAGCAACAGACACAGACTGTAGTTAATAGACTCACACGTTCTCCCGTCAGTAGCAACAGACACAGACTCAGACTGTAGTTAATAGACTCACACGTTCTCCCGTCAGTAGAAACAGACACAGACTGTAGTTAATAGACTCACACGTTCTCCCGTCAGTAGCAACAGACACAGACTCACAGACTGTAGTTAATAGACTCACACGTTCTCCCGTCAGTAGCAACAGACACAGACTGTAGTTAATAGACTCACACGTTCTCCCGTCAGTAGCAACAGACACAGACTCACAGACTGTAGTTAATAGACTCACACGTTCTCCCGTCAGTAGCAACAGACACAGACTCAGACTGTAGTTAATAGACTCACACGTTCTCCCGTCAGTAGCAACAGACACAGACTCAGACTGTAGTTAATAGACTCACACGTTCTCCCGTCAGTAGCAACAGACACAGACTCAGACTGTAGTTAATAGACTCACACGTTCTCCCGTCAGTAGCAACAGACACAGACACAGACTGTAGTTAATAGACTCACACGTTCTCCCGTCAGTAGCAACAGACACAGACTGTAGTTAATAGACTCACACGTTCTCCCGTCAGTAGAAACAGACACAGACTGTAGTTAATAGACTCACACGTTCTCCCGTCAGTAGCAACAGACACAGACTGTAGTTAATAGACTCACACGTTCTCCCATCAGTAGCAACAGACACAGACTCACAGACTGTAGTTAATAGACTCACACGTTCTCCCGTCAGTAGCAACAGACACAGACTCACAGACTGTAGTTAATAGACTCACACGTTCTCCCGTCAGTAGCAACAGACACAGACTCAGACTGTAGTTAATAGACTCACACGTTCTCCCGTCAGTAGCAACAGACACAGACTCACAGACTGTAGTTAATAGACTCACACGTTCTCCCGTCAGTAGCAACAGACACAGACTCACAGACTGTGGTTAATAGACTCACACGTTCTCCCGTCAGTAGCAACAGACACAGACTCAGACTGTAGTTAATAGACTCACACGTTCTCCCATCAGTAGAAACAGACACAGACTGTAGTTAATAGACTCACACGTTCTCCCATCAGTAGAAACAGACACAGACTCACAGACTGTAGTTAATAGACTCACACGTTCTCCCGTCAGTAGAAACAGACACAGACTGTAGTTAATAGACTCACACGTTCTCCCGTCAGTAGCAACAGACACAGACTGTAGTTAATAGACTCACACGTTCTCCCGTCAGTAGCAACAGACACAGACTCACAGACTGTAGTTAATAGACTCACACGTTCTCCCGTCAGTAGAAACACTGGACTGGTACTCTCCGCTCCAGGTGCTGACAGTGACCGTATAAAGCCTCCCGGGGACCAGGGAGCTGAACACACAGTCGTTCTGCGACCGCGCCACCGTCTGGTTCTGGACGACCGTGTTGTTGTACTTAATGACCACCTCGTAACGGTCCAAGTCTCCAGACGCATGGCGCCAGTAGACTTTCAGGAAGTCGTCCCTGGCAGAGTGGATGGCGTTGGGGTTCTGGACACTGGAGGGTTCTGGGTAGAAGAGATGTCATGAGGTCAAGAGGTCAAGTAGGATGTGGGGTGTTTTTCATGAAATACAACACCGTTGTCATTTTAAGAGACACACGTTTTCTCCAAAAATGTACCCTACCAATTGAACAATTTGTCTCCTAGATCACCAGAAAAGAAATCTATATGAACACATTCATCCATGTAAGTGTATACAGTGAATTCAGAAAGTATTCAGACCCCTTGACTTTTTCCACATTTTGTTACGTTACAGCCTCATTCTAAAATGGAATGAATAGTTTTTTCCCCTCGTCAATCTACACACAATACCCCATAATGGCATCACAATACCCCATAATGACATCACAATACCCTAGAATGACATCACACTACCCTATAATGACATCACAATACCCCCATGATGGCAAAGCAAAAACAGGTTTTTAGAAATTTTTGCTCATTTATAAAGAATGTACAACTGGATTAACACATTTCCATAAGTATTCAGACCCTTTACTCAGTACTTTGTTGAAGTACCTTTGGCAGCGATTACAGCCTTGAGTCTTCTTGGGTATGATGCTACAAGCTTGGCACATATGTATTTGGGGAGTTTCTCCCATTCTTCTCTGCAGATCCTCTCAAGCTCTGTCAGATTGGCTGAGAAGCATCACTGTATAGCTATTTTCAGGTCTCTCTAGAGGTGTCCGAACGGGTTCAAGTCTGGGCTCTGGCTGGGCCACTCAAGGACTATCAGAGACTCCTGCGTTGTTTTGGCTGAGGGCTAAGGGTTGTTGTCCTGTTGGAAGGTGAACCTTCATCCCAATCTGAGGTCTTGAGCACTCTGGAGCAGGTTTTCATCAAGGATCTCTCTGTACTTTGCTCCATTCATCTTTTCATTAATCTTGACTAGTCTCCCAGTCCCTGCTGCTGAAAAACATCCCCACAGCATGACGCTGCCACCATCATGCTTCACCATAGGGATGGTGCCAGGTTTCCTCCAGATATGACGCTTGGCATTCAAGCCAAAGAGTTCAATATTGGTTTCATCAGACCAGAGAATCTTGTTTCTCATGGTCTGAGAGTCTTTAGGTGCATGTTGGCAAACTCAAAGTGGGTTGTCATGTGCCTTTTACTGAGGAGTGGCTCCCGTCTAGCCACTCTACCATAAAGGCCTGATTGGTGGAGTGCTGCAGAGATAGTTGTCCTTCTGGAAGTTTCTCCCATCTCCACAGAGGAACTCTGGAGCTCTGTAAGAGCGACCATAGGGTTCTTGGTCACATCCCTGACCAAGGACTTTCTCCCCCAATTGCTCAGTTCGGCCGGGCGGCCAGCTCTAGGAAGGGTGTTGGTGGTTCAATGATGGAGGCCACTGTGTTCTTGGGGACCTTCAAGGGTAGCCTACTGGTTAGAGTGTTGGACTAGTAACCGAAAGGTTGCAAGTTAGAATCCCCGAGCTGACAAGGTACAAATCTGTCGTTCTGCCCCTGAACAGGCAGTTAACCCACTGTTCCTAGGCCGTCATTGAAAATAAGAATTTGTTCTTAACTGACTTGCCAAGTTAAATAAAGGTAAAAAATGCTGCTGAAATCTGTTGGTATGCTTCCCCAGCTCTGTGCCTCGACAGAGCTGGGTTATTGCTCTGACATGCTCTGTCAACTGTGGGACCTTATATAGACAGGTGTGGGCCTTTCCAAATCATGTCAAATCAATTGAATTTACCACAGGTTTACCACAAGTTGTAGAAACATCTCAAGGATGATCAATGGAAACAGGATGTAACTGAGCTCAATTTCGAGTCTCACAGAAAAGGGTCTGAATACTTATTAAGGTATTTATGTTTTTTATTTTTAATAAAACCTGTTTTCGCTTTGTCATTATGGGGTATTGTACGTAGATTGATGGGAGGAAATGTTATTGTAATCAATTTTAGAATAAGGCTGTATAATGTAACAAAATGTGCAAAAAGTCAAGGGGTCTGAATACTTTCAGAACGCACCGTGAACAGAGTGATAGGCAGTGATCAAGATGAGGGGCCCAAGAGACGGTGTGTGTTGGTTTGTAATGTCTGCATCTGTGTGTGTTGGTTTGTAATGTCTGCATCTGTGTGTGTTGGTTTGTAATGTCTGCATCTGTGTGTGTTGGTTTGTAATGTCTGCATCTGTGTGTGTTGGTTTGTAATGTCTGCATCTGTGTGTGTTGGTTTGTAATGTCTGCATCTGTGTGTGTTGGTTTGTAATGTCTGCATCTGTGTGTGTTGGTTTGTAATGCTTGCATGTGTGCATGTGTGTGTGTGTTGGTTTGTAATGCTTGCATGTGTGTGTGTTGGTTTGTAATGCTTGCATGTGTGTGTTGGTTTGTAATGCTTGCATGTGTGTGTGTTGGTTTGTAATGCTTGCATGTGTGTGTGTTGGTTTGTAATGCTTGCATGTGTGTGTGTTGGTTTGTAATGCTTGCATGTGTGTGTGTTGGTTTGTAATGCTTGCATGTGTGTGTGTTGGTTTGTAATGCTTGCATGTGTGTGTGTTGGTTTGTAATGCTTGCATGTGTGCATGTGTGTGTGTGTTGGTTTGTAATGCTTGCGTGCCTGCATGTGTGTGTGTGTGTTGGTGTGTGTGTGAGACCTACGTGTACGAGCCGTCACCACCGTGTTGTTCTGGAAGCTGCCGCTGCGGGTTGCTATGGAGACGGCGTACAGCCTCCCTGACTTGAGGGAGTTAAACACACACTCTGGGCTTGCCTTAGAAACCACCAGGTTGTGTATGGTCCTGTCGCGGTCCTTCAGTAGGACCAGGTAACTGTCCACATCTCCGACCGCTGGCTGCCACGACACCCCCAGGAAGTCTGGACGACCGTTGTTACTGACCGTAACTTCTCCGACCGCAGCTGGTACTGAGGAGAGAAGGGGGGGGGCAGAGACCGGTCATCGAAAGAGAGGACACAGACACACACATGTTAGAGATAGAAGTCTGGACGACCGTTGTTACTGACCGTAACCTCTCCGACCACAGCTGGTACTGAGGAGAGAAGGGGGGCAGAGACCGGTCATCGACAGAGAGGACACAGACATGTTAGAGATAGAAGTCTGGACGACCGTTGTTACTGACCGTAACCTCTCCGACCACAGCTGTCACTGAGAAGGGACAGGAGGACACAGACACAGACATGTTAGAGATAGAAGTCTGGACGACAGCTGTTACTGACCGTAACCTCTCCGACCACAGCTGTCACTGAGAAGGGACAGGAGGACACAGACACAGACATGTTAGAGATAGAAGTCTGGACGACAGCTGTTACTGACCGTAACCTCTCCGACCACAGCTGTCACTGAGAAGGGACAGGAGGACACAGACACAGACATGTTAGAGATAGAAGTCTGGACGACAGCTGTTACTGACCGTAACCTCTCCGACCACAGCTGTCACTGAGAAGGGACAGGAGGACACAGACACAGACATGTTAGAGATAGAAGTCTGGACGACAGCTGTTACTGACCGTAACCTCTCCGACCACAGCTGTCACTGAGAAGGGACAGGAGGACACAGACACAGACATGTTAGAGATAGAAGTCTGGACGACAGCTGTTACTGACCGTAACCTCTCCGACCACAGCTGTCACTGAGAAGGGACAGGAGGACACAGACATGTTAGAGATAGAAGTCTGGACGACCGTTGTTACTGACCGTAACCTCTCCGACCACAGCTGGTACTGAGAAGGGACAGGAGGACACAGACATGTTAGAGATAGAAGTCTGGACGACAGCTGTTACTGACCGTAACCTCTCCGACCACAGCTGTCACTGAGAAGGGACAGGAGGACACAGACACAGACATGTTAGAGATAGAAGTCTGGACGACAGCTGTTACTGACCGTAACCTCTCCGACCACAGCTGGTACTGAGAAGGGACAGGAGGACACAGACATGTTAGAGATAGAAGTCTGGACGACCGTTGTTACTGACCGTAACCTCTCCGACCACAGCTGTCACTGAGAAGGGACAGGAGGACACAGACATGTTAGAGATAGAAGTCTGGACGACCGTTGTTACTGACCGTAACCTCTCCGACCACAGCTGGTACTGAGAAGGGACAGGAGGACACAGACATGTTAGAGATAGAAGTCTGGACGACATCTGTTACTGACCGTAACCTCTCCGACCACAGCTGTCACTGAGAAGGGACAGGAGGACACAGACATGTTAGAGATAGAAGTCTGGACGACAGCTGTTACTGACCGTAACCTCTCCGACCACAGCTGTCACTGAGAAGGGACAGGAGGACACAGACATGTTAGAGATAGAAGTCTGGACGACAGCTGTTACTGACCGTAACCTCTCCGACCACAGCTGGTACTGAGAAGGGACAGGAGGACACAGACATGTTAGAGATAGAAGTCTGGACGACAGCTGTTACTGACCGTAACCTCTCCGACCACAGCTGTCACTGAGAAGGGACAGGAGGACACAGACATGTTAGAGATAGAAGTCTGGACGACAGCTGTTACTGCCCGTAACCTCTCCGACCACAGCTGGTACTGAGGAGGGACAGGAGGACACAGACATGTTAGAGATAGAAGTCTGGACGACAGCTGTTACTGACCGTAACCTCTCCGACCACAGCTGGTACTGAGGAGGGACAGGAGGACACAGACATGTTAGAGATAGAAGTCTGGACGACAGCTGTTACTGACCGTAACCTCTCCGACCACAGCTGGTACTGAGGAGGGACAGGAGGACACAGACATGTTAGAGATAGAAGTCTGGACGACCGTTGTTACTGACCGTAACCTCTCCGACCACAGCTGTCACTGAGAAGGGACAGGAGGACACAGACATGTTAGAGATAGAAGTCTGGACGACCGCTGTTACTGACCGTAACCTCTCCGACCACAGCTGTCACTGAGAAGGGACAGGAGGACACAGACATGTTAGAGATAGAAGTCTGGACGACCGCTGTTACTGACCGTAACCTCTCCGACCACAGCTGTCACTGAGAAGGGACAGGAGGACACAGACATGTTAGAGATAGAAGTCTGGACGACAGCTGTTACTGACCGTAACCTCTCCGACCACAGCTGTCACTGAGAAGGGACAGGAGGACACAGACATGTTAGAGATAGAAGTCTGGACGACAGCTGTTACTGACCGTAACCTCTCCGACCACAGCTGTCACTGAGAAGGGACAGGAGGACACAGACATGTTAGAGATAGAAGTCTGGACGACAGCTGTTACTGACCGTAACCTCTCCGACCACAGCTGGTACTGAGGAGGGACAGGAGGACACACACATGTTAGAGATAGAAGTCTGGACGACCGTTGTTACTGACCGTAACCTCTCCGACCACAGCTGGCACTGAGAAGGGACAGGAGGACAAAACGGTTGTGAGGTCGATTGGGGTTGTGTTGCCTGCTGAGCTAAAGGGTTTCATGTTGTTTGGCTTACATGAATTACTCCTACAACACACCATTGATGATTTGAATTGAATAGACTGACTTGATTAAATGTGGCATTCAGATACCCGGTGTGACAGGAAAGGTTTAGTTCAAGTGTCCTTTGTTACTATCCCGTTAGCTGAAAGTTAGCCGAAAGTTGTCTGAATGTTATCTGAAAGTGGTGTTTGTTACTACCCCGTTAGCTGAAAGTTAGCCCAAAGGTTGTCTGAATGTTATCTGAAAGTGGTGTTTGTTTTCATCAACCCTTGGCCCCCGGACTCTGAAGTTAATTAAAAGGAGGAAGCTGTGGGGCCCCAAAATAGCCAGAACTTTCCCGGGGAAGACAATTGAGATCGGACAAGGAAGTCTTTGAACGGGACCTTGGGGAGTTGTTTTATAGTTGACACAAAGCTTCCTGAACATTCCAGACATTCTCTTTTGTATTGGAAAACAATATTACGTTTCTCTCTCTGAGATTGTATCTTATAATTAATGTTGGTTAACAATCACTATAACAATGAGTGATTTACTCCGATGGTCAGACACCTACCCTTAAACGGACCATCTCTAAGCATAGAATAAAGCCTGGCCATTACTATATCACATACACACATAAACAGCTGTAATGGACAAGACCACCAGGAAGAACATCCAGAACAACCCCCAAAACAAACGCCTGGCTCACGTGTCGGTCAGTCGATGTTAATAATGTGGACGATACAGTTGAGTAAATGCATAAAGATGAACTGTTCCTGATATTTAACTTACCAGTGCGTCCCTCAGCCACGGCCTGCTTCGAAACCATCCCACCACTGACAGTACTGACCACCAGCCTGTAGGAGGCGCCAGGCCTGAGGTCTCTGAGCTGCAGAGAGGTGGTGTTGGCTGGGACGGTGTGGTTCTGCACAGCCCGGTTGTTGTGGAGGAGCTGCAGGCTGCAGAAGTCCAGATCTCCAGGAGGGAGTTCCCAGCTGGCCTGTAAACTGTCCACGTGGCCCTGGTTGCTCAGGTGGACACGCCTCACCTCCATAGGTACTGCGGACAGACTGGCTCAGTTACTGTCAGTCTCCATTTGTAAACAAAGCTTATGTTATCTCAGCAGGCTCATTATTACCCTTTGTGTGTCAGGCTTCATCTGAAGACTCCATTTTGTGAAGAAAATAAACTGAGACAAAGTAAAAAACATCCCTGTACATGCTGCCTCAAAGTCTGATTGGATAAATACAGTGTTACCATAGAGATGACCTCAGCAACAAAGGGACAGTATCATGGAGTCCCTCTGATTGGATAAATACAGTGTTACCATAGTGATGACCTCAGCAACAAAGGGACAGTATCATGGAGTCCCTCTGATTGGATAAATACAGTGTTACCATAGTGATGACCTCAGCTACAAAGGGACAGTATCATTGAGTCCCTCTGATTGGATAAATACAGTGTTACCATAGTGATGACCTCAGCAACAAAGGGACAGTATCATGGAGTCCCTCTGATTGGATAAATACAGTGTTACCGTAGAGATGACCTCAGCTACAAAGGGGCAGTCCCTCTGTTTTAGTGTGTTGTGTATAAATATCCATCTAGGTGCTATAACAACCCTCTCACCTGTCCTCCCTAGCACCGACACAGAGTTGTTGAGCTCCCCGCTCTTGGTTGTCACGGTAATGGTGAACACGCGTCCGGGCATGAGCACGTTGAAGGTGCACTCCCTCATGTCACGGGCCAGGTCTCTCGTGGCAACCGTGGCATTGCCATGGCGGAGCTCCACGGCGTAGCCGTCCCTGGCTGAGTTGAGGGCGTGACTCCACAGGGCGCTGAGGGAGGTCTCGTCAGCATGGCGGATATGAAGCTCTGAGACCGGCTTAGGAGCTGGGAGAGATAGAGAGAGAGAGAGAGAGAGAGAGAGAGAGAGAGGGAAGAGGGAGAGAGAGAGGGAGAGGGAGAGAGAGAGAGAGAGAGAGAGAGAGAGAGAGAGAGAGAGAGAGGAGAGAGAGAGAGAGAGAGAGAGAGAGAGAGAGAGAGAGAGAGAGAGAGAGAGAGAGAGAGAGAGAGAGAGAGAGAGAGAGAGAGAGAGAGAGAGAGAGAGAGAGAGAGAGAGGAGAGAGAGAGAGAGGGAAGAGGGAGAGAGAGAGAGAGAGAGAGAGAGAGAGAGAGAGAGAGAGAGAGAGAGAGAGAGAGAGAGAGAGAGACAGGGGGGTGGATTAAGGGAAAGAGAGAAGGGGAGAAACAAGGTTTGCAGAAATAGAGAGAACAATGAGATGAAGAGTCATGATGATGTCATGAGTTCTCTTATCATTCTTACTGATGCCAGTACTTTCTCCTACTCCATTATGTTGTTGTGTAGCCTACCTATTCCTCTCTGGCAGTACTCCACAGTGCCTTGCTCCCCAGTGCTCTCCACCATGACCCCAGCCCTGTAGGTCCTCCCAGGAACCAGTCCCAGGCCAGAGAAGGTGTACTCCACCACCCCTTTCTCCACGGTCCTGTTATCCAGAGTCTGGGTCCCATTTAACAGCAGCACCCTGTACTTATCCCAGTCTCCACCAGGGGGAGCCCACATCACCTTCAGAGAGTTGGAGTCATCCAGCGCCTCCATAGAGAGCTGGGACACTTTACCTGGGACTGGGACGGAGAGAAGAAGAAAGACCAGTTAAAGGCACAGTCTGGAGTATTTCATGTTGTTCATTTATATTAGCAGCTCTCAAAAGGCAGGAAGTAAGAACCGTTAAGGCGTCAGCATGCTTCAGTTCGGGCTGGCGTCCTTCCGAACGAACCTGCTCGCATAATCCCTCAAAAGACCTTCGGTTAAAAGGTCTCTGAATTTCCTTGAGAAGTACAGTACCTGTTGGTCCATTTTGAGAAGCTGCATATAGTCTAAACTAATCTAAGCTCAAACTCAAGGAATCTTTCATTCATTTTGACATTCGTTGTGTAATTTTACGTCTAAGTAAGATGTTCGGTGCATTATTTCTCATTGAAAATATTGTCATTAAAAAAACAGTCTTCTCTCGTTGAATGACAACAAAGACTTCATTGAAGAATCCCTGCTGTTGACCAATCACAGTCGAAGAGTTATGGACTCCAGAACAAACATGTGGTGCCAAAACACCTGAAAAACCCTCACCTGAGAACAAAACCCTCACCTGAGAACAAAACCCTCACCTGAGAACAAAACCCTCACCTGAGAACAAACCCCTCACCTGAGAACAAAACCCTCACCTGAGAACAAAACCCCTCACCTGAGAACAAAACCCCTCACCTGAGAACAAAACCCCTCACCTGAGAACAAAACCCTCACCTGAGAACAAAACCCTCACCTGAGAACAAAACCCCTCACCTGAGAACAAAACCCTCACCTGAGAACAAAACCCTCACCTGAGAACAAAACCCTCACCTGAGAACAAAACCCCTCACCTGAGAACAAAACCCTCACCTGAGAACAAACCCCTCACCTGAGAACAAAACCCTCACCTGAGAACAAAACCCCTCACCTAAGAACAAAACCCCTCACCTGAGAACAAAACCCCTCACCTAAAAACAAAACCCCTCACCTAAAAACAAACCCCCTCACCTAAGAACAAAACATCACCAAATGTCATCATCATAAATGAAGGAACTCTTCTGAACTGTTTCTGCTGGGAAGCATGCAGGCGCCTTTTAACACGACAACACAATGGACTAATTCTAATCCACTTGATTAATCCATGAATAGTAATCACATAGTTATGATCTTAGACATCATCGAGACACTCAACGAGCTCTTGCTGAACCCTTAATAACAGAGTGTTTAAATTAAACAGTCACACTCGAGGGGAATTACCATCTCACCCCCTCCTTTATCCTCTTGGCTTTAATAGCAGAGGCCCTCTTCAACAGGAAGAGTGTTCCTCTCAACAAACTAAAGTGGATTTCTGAGAACACTAATTGTTAGCATGTTGGACCAGAGACAAGACGTTTTCCTGACCACGACACAGAGTTTGTCCTGGTCTACATGATGTTTTCCTGGTTACGCCTACTGTCACCTGTGTTAGCCGAGGCAGTTGATTGGTTGGAGAGCTCTCCGCTCTTGGTGGCGACAGACACCTGATAGGTCCGTCCGGGTGTCAGCTGGTGGAAGTGGGCCTTTGTGGTGTCAGAGGACAGGGTCTTCTCCAGAGGGATGGTTCCAGACGAGGACAGGGTCACCACTATAGAGTCCACATCACCCTGGGGTTGACTCCATGATGCCCTCAAACTGTCCTGGGTGTTATTGTTCTCTAGCTTCAGGTTGGAGATGGCATAGGGCACTAGAGAGGAAGAGAGAGGGGAGAGAGAAAGGGTGTAGTGGGAGGGAGAGAGGGGAGAAGAGGGGGAGGGAGGGGAGGATAGAGAGGGAAGGGTGGGAGGGAGAGGGAGAGAGATAGAGGGGGAGGAAGACGGAGAGGGAGGGAAGAGAGGGGAGAGAGACAGGGAGGGAGGGAGAGGAGAGAGAGAAGGAGAGAGAGAGGGGAGAGAGGGGGGTAGAGAAAGATAGCGGGAGAGAGAGAGCAAGAGGGAATGGTTTGATGAAGAATGCATCAAAGAAAATTGAGAAACCTAAGACAGAAAATTGAGAAACCTGTCCAACCAAAAACAGAGACCCAGAAAACCTGAGTCTACGCCTTCACTATGGTGAATCACTAAAACAATACAGAAATACACTACGGAAAAAGAATAACAGCACGTCAGAAATCAGCTCAATGTAATTGAAGAATCCATAGACTCTTGGAAAACACTAAACAAACAACAACACAAAGAATTATATGTCCAAAAGAGAGATGTAAGGGTAAACCACTTCTCCAATCTTGATGGAGACCGTCTCAGCAAATAGCAAAAACAGAGAAAAATGATAGTCTAATGTTAACTAGCTAACATTGAACCTGGTTGGTTAGCTACCTGCAGATTCACGCAGGGTAGTAACGTTATGAGTTGGGATCATGGTTCATTGTTTAGCTAGCTAGCTATCTACGCTTCGAAACAAAAGACTCCACTACGTAAGTAACCATTTCAATAGAATGTTCATGATGTCACTGCGACAACTGTCGATAGACGTAGCTGGTAAATTCGCTCTGGATATCTACTCTGATTTCAGAGCACTCTCGTTTGTGTACCAAAGCTCAGAATAACTGACGAATTTACAAACACCGATGAATATTGCCGGTGTTAGTAAACGTTGGCAAAAAAGCGTAATTCAATTGTTGCCAGCAGAACAGTTGCAGGCTCCACTTTGGATAACATGAAAACAGCCTAACCAGCCCTGCTAGGGCGAGTAAAATGGTCAGAGTGAGGTGTTCGCTCAATTGTACTGGAAGTAGCTAGCAAGCTAGCCAGTTAGCTTGGGTGCTTGACTGTCGTTGTGAGGTCAGAACAACCCTCCTCCTCTGCCAGAGCGTCCAGTGTGGCTCTGAACACTCCGAGTGCGAAAACGCTCTGAATATACAAACGGACAATCTGACAACACACTGAGTTTACAAACGGACAATCTGACAACACACTGAGTTTACAAACGGACAATCTGACAACACACTGAGTTTACAAACGAACAATCTGACAACACACTGAGTTTACAAACGAACAATCTGACAACACACTGAGTTTACAAACGGACAATCTGACAACACACTGAGTTTACAAACGGACAATCTGACAACACACTGAGTTTACAAACGACAATCTGACAACACACTGAGTTTACAAACGGACAATCTGACAACACACTGAGTTTACAAACGGACAATCTGACAACACACTGAGTTTACAAACGGACAATCTGACAACACACTGAGTTTACAAACAGACAATCTGACAACACACTGAGTTTACAAACGGACAATCTGACAACACACTGAGTTTACAAACGGACAATCTGACAACACACTGAGTTTACAAACGGACAATCTGACAACACACTGAGTTTACAAACGGACAATCTGACAACACACTGAGTTTACAAACGGACAATCTGACAACACACTGAGTTTACAAACGGACAATCTGACAACACACTGAGTTTACAAACGGACAATCTGACAACACGCTGAGTTTACAAACGCCCAGAGTACACTCTGGCACTCCAGATTAAATTTACACCCGTAGTATAAACCAGCCTTTAGTCGTTTAATACATGGCCTCACATGTGAATCCTTAAAGAGATGGGCGGGGCTAAGGCTTAAGAGGGTGTGAACGATGCTGAATGGGGGTGGAGACAAAGAATATCTCTCCAGTAGGTGAACCAAAACATTCAAGGGTCATTTTCTCAAAAGTGAGATTAAGAGTTCATCAACTTTCAAAGCAGAATTACTTCCCCAATGTTCCTCAACCTCAGTGTATGATATTATCAGGAATCAAGTGCAGGCCGTGTGAAGTGACAATGTGAAGACAAGCACAAAGACGGGTGAAACAGATCAGGGCGTGACACATATACCATTTTATAGCTCTGAGTCTCTACTTCTATCCAAAGTTTAAAAAAAATGTAAACACAATTTCAAATGTTGCTACATAAGACCTAATCAAGCCGTTCGGTCACATATGACTGTCCTTGTCTATCAGTGTATCAGTGTTTTGTGACTTGTCGTGTTTCATGTTTTTTGTGGACCCCAGGAAGAGTAGCTGCTGCTTCTGAAAAAGCTACTGGTGATGATAAAAAACAAATAAATAATGTCAGCCCAAGGCGGAGGTTTACGATGGCTGAATATATTGCGGAAAATTCACACCGATCCTGGACAGTTAAAGAGTAACACAGGCTTGGTTGGATAGGGACTCTGTTGGGAAAGAAAGCAGGCTTGGGCCCTGTGTCCATACCAGGCCCTAACACTTAGTCTTTCCCATACACTCAGAACCACAGGATGCAGGGAGCAGAGGAGAGGTTGGCATCTTCCCATATACTCCACAGGATGTAGGGAGCAGAGGAGAGGTTGGCATCTTCCCATATACTCCACAGGATGTAGGGAGCAGAGGAGAGGTTGGCATCTTCCCATATACTCACTATTCCATTATTCGTGTGGGCTGATGCCTATGTGAGAAGCCCAAGGCTTAAAATAAGTAGCTGATCACCGCTTTCCTGGAATTTGGTGCAGTATGACTTTAATAGTTACAATTACATTTTTATTTCTAAATATAGTGATGATCCTAATTTACAAATATTGTTTATTTATTTCACCTTTATTTAACCAGGTAGGCTAGTTGAGAACACCTTTATTTAACCAGGTAGGCTAGTTGAGAACAAGTTCTCATTTGCAACTGCGACCTGGCCAAGATAAAGCATAGCAGTGTGAACAGACAACACAGAGTTACACATGGAATAAACAATTAACAAGTCAATAACACAGTAGAAAAAAAGGGGAGTCTATATACATTGTGTGCAAAAGGCATGAGGAGGTAGGCGAATAATTACAATTTTGCAAATTAACACTGGAGTGATAAATGATCAGATGGTCATGTGCAGGTAGATGGTCAGATGGTCATGTGCAGGTATTGGTGTGCAAAAGAGCAGAAAAGTAAATAAGTAAAAACAGTATGGGGATGAGGTAGGTAAATTGGGTGGGCTATTTACCGATGGCCTATGTACAATAGATGTTACGTCGCTGTTACAGATGCTGACGTCATCTAAGGAGAGTCCATTCCAATGAATCCCATATCATGACTGAATCCTTACCCGTCTGTATTTGTCTTGAGGTGGTACTCTGGCGTCCCCCTGCCTCCGTCACCATGGTGATGTTATACACGCGCCCTGGCACCAGGTCGGTGACGGTGTAGTCTTTAGCGGTGCTCTCCAGAGTCAGATTCCTCACCACACCCACTCGGTCGGTGAGCAGTAGCCTGAAGCGCTCAGTCCTCCCTGGGCCAGGCTGCCAGGAAACTCCCAGGCTGTCTGATGTCCCAGACACCTGTAGGCCACTGACTGTCGATGGACCTGAGCGATAGAATGGGCTGTCAGTGACTGAAACAAGATACCATACATCAAGCTAAGTTTAAACAAAAGTCAAGTTGGCAATTCACTTATAAAGCACAGGTACATATTTTGATATTCAAGCAAACAAGTTTTTCAACTAAACTCAACAAAAAAAGAAATGTCCTCTCACTGTCAACTGCGTTTATTTTCAGTAAACTTAACATGTGTAAATATTTGTATGAACATAACAAGATTCAACAACTGAGACATAAACTGAACAAGTTCCACAGACTTGTGACTAGCAGAAATTGAATAATGTGAATAATGTCCCTGAACAAAGGGGGGGGGGGTCAAAATCAAAAGTAACAGTCAGTATCTGGTGTGGCCACCAGCTGCATTAAGTACTGCAGTGCATCTCCTCCTCATGGACTGCACCAGATTTGCCCGTTCTTGCTGTGAGGTGTTACCCCACTCTTCCACCAAGGCACCTGCAAGTTCCCGGACATTTCTGGGGGAATGGCCCTAGCCCTCACCCTCTAATCCAACAGGACCCCTCAACAGGACCCAGATGTGCTCAATGGGATTGAGATCCGGGCTCTTCGCTGGCCATGGCAGAACACTGGCATTCCTGTCTTGCAGGAAATCACGCTCAGAACGAGCAGTCTGGCTGGTGGCATTGTCATGCTGGAGGGTCATGTCAGGATGAGCCAGCAGGAAGGGTACCACATGACGGAGGAGGATGTCTTCCCTGTAACGCACAGCGTTGAGATTGCCTGCAATGACAACAAGCTCAGTCCGATGATGCTGTGACACACCGTACTTGTCCCGCAGGTGTGATGTTCGGATGTACCGATCCTGTGCAGGTGTTGTTACACGTGGTCTGCCACTGCGAGGACGATCAGCTGTTCGTCCTGTCTTCCTGTAGCGCTGTCTTAGGCGTCTCACAGTACGGGCATTGCAATTCTTTGCCGTGGCCATATCTGCAGTCCTCATGCCTCCTTGCAGCATGCCTAAGGCACGTTCACGCAGATGAGCAGGGACCCTGGGCATCTTTCTTTTCGTGTTTTTCAGTCAGTAGAAAGGCACCTCTTTAGTGTCCTAAGTTTTCATAATTGTGATCTTAATTGCCTACCGTCTGTAAGCTGTTAGTGTCTTAACGACCATTCCACGGGTGCATGTTCATGAATTGTTTATGGTTCATTGAACAAGCATGGGAAACAATGTTAAAACCCTTTACAACAAAGATCTGTGAAGTTATTTGGATTCTTACAAATTATCTTTGAAAGACAGGATCTTGAAAAAGGGACGTTTCTTTTTTTGCTGAGTTTATATTGCCAAATCTGATCGAAAAGCAGTCACAATGTCAGGGTGGGATCACTGTCATAACAATGGCTACATAACAGACAAGTTAGATGGCCAAAATAATAACTGTTAGACAACATCATCACCAGAGGAGTGGTGCAGAACTACACAGAGAACTATGTAGTAGGTGGGGAATGACAGGCCAGGGGAATGACAGGCCAGGGGAATGACAGGTCAGGGGAATGACAGGTCAGGGGAATGACAGGTCAGGGGAATGACTGGTCAGGGGAATGACTGGTCAGGGGAATGACAGGTCAGGGGAATGACTGGTCAGGGGAATGACTGGTCAGGGGAATGACAGGCCAGGGGAATGACTGGTCAGGGGAATGACTGGTCAGGGGAATGACAGGCCAGGGGAATGACTGGTCAGGGGAATGACGGGTCAGGGGAATGACGGGTCAGGGGAATGACAGGCCAGGGGAATGACTGGTCAGGGGAATGACTGGTCAGGGGAATGACTGGTCAGGGGAATGACTGGTCAGGGGAATGACAGGTCAGGGGAATGACTGGTCAGGGGAATGACTGGTCAGGGGAATGACTGATGAACAACGCTGTTACACAATGTTTCATTAGGAGAGGAATGACAGCAGGCAGATCTTCACAGAAAGTAGACAGAGCTGCAGGTCTTTACTCTCTGAGAGGAATAACTGGGACTGTTACACTATGCCTCATCAGAGGTGTGGTGGTAAATTAAACTACACAGAGACTGATGACATTACTGTTACACCGTGTCTCATCAGTCAGAGGTGTTGTGCCAGGACAGAACAGAACAACACAGCACTTCATAGAACTATGACCAGAACAGACCAGTAGAGAGACTCTGAGAACAGACCAGTAGAGGCTCTGAGAACAGACCAGTAGAGACTCTGAGAACAGACCAGTAGAGAGACTCTGAGAACAGACCAGTAGAGAGACTCTGAGAACAGACCAGTAGACTCTGAGAACAGACCAGTAGAGGGACTCTGAGAACAGACCAGTAGAGGCTCTGAGAACAGACCAGTAGAGAGACTCTGAGAACAGACCAGTAGAGGCTCTGAGAACAGACCAGTAGACTCTGAGAACAGACCAGTAGAGAGACTCTGAGAACAGACCAGTAGAGAGACTCTGAGAACAGACCAGTAGAGAGACTCTGAGAACAGACCAGTAGAGACACTCTGAGAACAGACCAGTAGAGACTCTGAGAACAGACCAGTAGAGACACTCTGAGAACAGACCAGTAGACTCTGAGAACAGACCAGTAGAGAGACTCTGAGAACAGACCAGTAGAGACTCTGAGAACAGACCAGTAGAGACTCTGAGAACAGACCAGTAGAGAGACTCTGAGAACAGAACAGTAGAGACTCTGAGAACAGACCAGTAGAGACTCTGAGAACAGACCAGTAGAGAGACTCTGAGAACAGACCAGTAGAGACTCTGAGAACAGACCAGTAGAGAGACTCTGAGAACAGACCAGTAGAGACTCTGAGAACAGACCAGTAGAGAGACTCTGAGAACAGACCAGTAGAGACTCTGAGAACAGACCAGTAGAGACACTCTGAGAACAGACCAGTAGAGAGGCTCTGAGAACAGACCAGTAGAGAGACTCTGAGAACAGACCAGTAGAGAGGCTCTGAGAACAGACCAGTAGAGAGGCTCTGAGAACAGACCAGTAGAGAGACTCTGAGAACAGACCAGTAGAGAGACTCTGAGAACAGACCAGTAGAGACACTCTGAGAACAGACCAGTAGAGACACTCTGAGAACAGACCAGTAGACTCTGAGAACAGACCAGTAGAGAGACTCTGAGAACAGACCAGTAGAGAGGCTCTGAGAACAGACCAGACCAGAACAGACCAGAGAGAGGCTCTGAGAACAGACCAGTGGAGAGAGACTCTGAGAACAGACCAGTAGAGAGACTCTGAGAACAGACCAGTAGAGAGACTCTGAGAACAGACCAGTAGAGAGACTCTGAGAACAGACCAGTAGAGACTCTGAGAACAGACCAGTAGAGGCTGAGAACAGACCAGTAGAGACACTCTGAGAACAGACCAGTAGAGACACTCTGAGAACAGACCAGTAGAGACACTCTGAGAACAGACCAGTAGACTCTGAGAGAGAGACTCTGAGAACAGACCAGTAGAGAGGCTCTGAGAACAGACCAGTGGAGAGACTCTGAGAACAGACCAGTGGAGAGGCTCTGAGAACAGACCAGTAGAGAGACTCTGAGAACAGACCAGTAGAGAGACTCTGAGAACAGACCAGTGGAGAGGCTCTGAGAACAGACCAGAACAGACCAGTAGAGAGACTCTGAGAACAGACCAGTGAGAACTCTGAGAACAGACCAGTAGAGAGACTCTGAGAACAGACCAGAGAGGCTCTGAGAACAGACCAGTAGAGACACTCTGAGAACAGACCAGTAGAGAGACTCTGAGAACAGACCAGTCTGAGAACAGACCAGTAGAGACTCTGAGAACAGACCAGTAGAGACACTCTGAGAACAGACCAGTAGACTCTGAGAACAGACCAGTAGAGAGGCTCTGAGAACAGACCAGTAGAGGCTCTGAGAACAGACCAGTAGAGAGAACTCTGAGAACAGACCAGTAGAGAGACTCTGAGAACAGACCAGTAGAGACTCTGAGAACAGACCAGTAGAGGCTCTGAGAACAGACCAGTAGAGAGAACTCTGAGAACAGACCAGTAGAGACACTCTGAGAACAGACCAGTAGAGACTCTGAGAACAGACCAGTAGAGAGAGAACAGACCAGTCTCTGAGAACAGACCAGTAGAGAGGCTCTGAGAACAGACCAGTAGAGGCTCTGAGAACAGACCAGTAGAGGCTCTGAGAACAGACCAGTAGAGAGACTCTGAGAACAGACCAGTAGAGAGAACAGACCAGTCTGAGAACAGACCAGTAGAGAGAACAGACCAGTCTGAGAACAGACCAGTAGAGACACTCTGAGAACAGACCAGTAGAGAGGCTCTGAGAACAGACCAGTAGAGAGGCTCTGAGAACAGACCAGTAGAGAGGCTCTGAGAACAGACCAGTAGAGAGAACAGACCAGTCTCTGAGAACAGACCAGTAGAGACACTCTGAGAACAGACCAGTAGAGAGGCTCTGAGAACAGACCAGTAGAGGCTCTGAGAACAGACCAGTAGAGACTCTGAGAACAGACCAGTAGAGAGAACTCTGAGAACAGACCAGTAGAGACACTCTGAGAACAGACCAGTAGAGACACTCTGAGAACAGACCAGTAGAGACAGACCAGTCTGAGAACAGACCAGTAGAGAGACTCTGAGAACAGACCAGTAGAGAGACTCTGAGAACAGACCAGTAGAGAGACTCTGAGAACAGACCAGTAGAGGCTCTGAGAACAGACCAGTAGAGAGACTCTGAGAACAGACCAGTAGAGGCTCTGAGAACAGACCAGTAGAGAGACTCTGAGAACAGACCAGTAGAGAGACTCTGAGAACAGACCAGTAGAGAGACTCTGAGAACAGACCAGTAGAGAACAGACTCTGAGAACAGACCAGTAGAGGCTCTGAGAACAGACCAGTAGAGAGACTCTGAGAACAGACCAGTAGAGGCTCTGAGAACAGACCAGTAGAGAGACTCTCTGAGAACAGACCAGTAGAGGCTCTGAGAACAGACCAGTAGAGGCTCTGAGAACAGACCAGTAGAGGCTCTGAGAACAGACCGGTAGAGAGGTGCGTGGTAGAGATGGCGGAAGCAGATAGGATTGTTTCATGGCTGTTTAAAGTTCTCTGTCCACGGTTTCAGCCCCAGTCAGGCCCCGAGCCCCCGCTCGCCCGCTGGGAGGGGATGATGGGAAGCGAGAGAGGAGAAGAAGGGGACCTTTTAGATGGGTGGGGAGGGTGCAGGAGGCGAGCCCTGACTCCCTATTCCAGGCAGGCAGGCGCCCATTTGGGTGGGTAACAGTGGTGCGTTAACGAGCCTCTCCTGTGGTGGTACTGACAGAATAGAACAATGACATTCTGGAATGCCAGAATGTCATTGTATTTGGTGGGACGTATTAACATGACACAGAGCAACACCCCTTTTGTGGCTGATTTCACACACAGTGAAACTAGACTGTTTAATGTCTACAGTCACATTGGAGTGACAAAGATGCATTCATTTATTTTCTTCTAATTAGTTGTAATGTTAGTATGATACCTCTAGCCATGGATGATCTAAATGCCACTGTGTTATGTGTTAAAATAGCTCTAGATAAGAAGTGATAGTCCAGCTGATGGGGGGCATTGTGCCCAGAAAGGGGCAGAGTTTAGTATGAGGTACAACGCATTCAGAAAGTATCCAGACCGCTTGGCTTTTTCTAAATGATTTGTTACGTTACAGCCTCATCAATCTACACACAATACCCCATAATGACATCACAATATCCCCATAATGACATCACAATACCCCATAATGACATCACAATATCCCCATAATGACATCACAATACCCCATAATGACATCACAATACCCCATAATGACATCACAATACCCCATAATGACATCACAATATCCCCATAATGACATCACAATACCCCATAATGACATCACAATATCCCCATAATGACATCACAATACCCCATAATGACATCACAATACCCCATAATGACAAAGCAAAAACAGGTTTTCACAAAATGTCCGCAAATGTATTTTAAGAAAACAAAGGAAATTATCAAATGTACATAAGTTTTCAGACCCTTTACTCAGTACTTTGTTGAAGCACCGTTGACAGCGATTACAGCCTCGACTCTTCTTGGGTATGACGCTACAAGTTTTGCACATCTGTGTTTGGCGAGGTTCTCCCATTCTTCTCTGCAAATCCTCCCAAGATGTGTCAGGTTGGATGTGGAGTGTCGCTGCACAGCTATTTTCAGGTCTCTCCAGAGATATTCAATCAGGTTCAAGTCTGGGCCCTGGCTGGGCCACTCAATGATATTCAGAGACTTGTCCCGAAGCCACTACTGCATTGTCTTGGCTGTGTGCTTAGGGTCATTGTCCTGTTGGAAGGTGAACCTTCGCCCCAGTCTGAGGTCCCGAGTGCTTTGGAGCAGGTTTTCATCAAGGATCTCTCTGTACTTTGCTCCATTCATCTTTCCCTTGATCCTGACTAGTCTCCTAGTCTCTGCCGCTGAAAATCATCCCCACATCATGATGCTGCCACCACCATTATTCACCGTAGAGATGGTAACAGGTTTCCTCTAGACATGATGCTGCCAACACCATTATTCACCGTAGGGATGGTAACAGGTTTCCTCCAGACATGATGCTGCCAACACCATTATTCACCACAGAGATGGTAACAGGTTTCCTCCAGACATGATGCTGCCAACACCATTATTCACCACAGAGATGGTAACAGGTTTCCTCCAGACATGATGCTGCCAACACCATTATTCACCATAGAGATGGTAACAGGTTTCCTCCAGACATGATGCTGCCAACACCATTATTCACCATAGAGATGGTAACAGGTTTCCTCCAGACATGATGCTGCCAACACCATTATTCACCATAGAGATGGTCATTTCCTCCAGACATGATGCTGCCAACACCATTATTCACCATAGAGATGGTAATTTCCTCCAGACATGATGCTGCCAACACCATTATTCACCATAGAGATGGTAATTTCCTCCAGACATGATGCTGCCAACACCATTATTCACCATAGAGATGGTAACAGGTTTCCTCCAGACGTGACGCTTGGCGTTCAAGCCAAGAAGTTCAAACTTGGTTTCATCAGACCAGAAGATCTTGTATCTCATGGTCTGAGAGTCCTTTTGGTGCCTGTTGGCAAACTCCAAGCAGGCTGTCATGTGCCTTTTAGTGAGGAGTGGCTTCCTTCTGGCAACTCTAGCATAAAGGCCTGATTGGTGGAGTGCTGCAGAGATGGTTGTCCTTCTGGAAGGTTCTCCCATCTCCACAGAGGAACTCGGGAGCTCTGTCAGAGGGACATCGGGTTCTTCGTCACCTCCCTGACCAAGGGTCTTCTCCCCCAATTGCTCAGTTTGGCCGGGGGCCAGCTCTAGGAAGAGTCTAGGTGGTTCCATACGTCTTCCATTTAAGAATGATGGAGGCCACTGTGTTCTTGAGGACATTCAAGGATTCAGAAATGTTTTGGTACCCTTCCTCAGATCTGTGCATCTACACAATCCTGTCTCTGAGCTCTACTGACAATTCCTTTGACCTCATGGCTTGGTTTTTGCTCTGACATGCACTGTCAACTGTGGGACCTGATATAGACAGGTGTGTGCCTTTCCAAATCATGTCCAATCATTTGAATTGACCACAGGTGGACACCAATCAAGTTGTAGCAACATCTGAAGGATGAATGAAGTATTGTGATGTCATTATGGGGTATTGTGACGTCATTAGGGGTTATTGTGACGTCATTATGGGGTATTGTGATGTCATTATGGGGTATTGGGTATTGTGACGTCATTATGGGGTATTGCGATGTCATTATAGGGTATTGTGATGTCATTATGGGGTATTGTGATGTCATTAGGGGGTATTGTGATGTCATTATGGGGTATTGTGATGTCATTATGGGGTATTGTGACGTCATTATGGGGTATTGCGATGTCATTATAGGGTATTGTGATGTCATTATGGGGTATTGTGTGTAGATTGATGATTTACTTATTTTTTTAATCGATTTTAGAATAAGGCTGTAATGTAACAAAATGTGGAAAAAGTCAAGGGGTCTGAATACTTCCCAAATGCACTGTATGACTAGAGTCTGTTAAATGTCTCAGTGTGATGTATGACCAGACTAGAGTCTGTTAAATGTCTCAGTGTGATGTATGACCAGACTAGAGTCTGTTAAAGGTCTCAGTGTGATGTATGACCAGACTAGAGTCTGTTAAAGGTCTCAGTGTGATGTATGACCAGACTAGAGTCTGTTAAAGGTCTCAGTGTGATGTATGACCAGACTAGAGTCTGTTAAAGGTCTCAGTGTGATGTACGACCAGACTAGAGTCTGTTAAAGGTCTCAGTGTGATGTATGACCAGACTAGAGTCTGTTAAAGGTCTCAGTGTGATGTATGACCAGACTAGAGTCTGTTAAAGGTCTCAGTGTGATGTATGACCAGACTAGAGTCTGTTAAAGGTCTCAGTGTGATGTACGACCAGACTAGAGTCTGTTAAAGGTCTCAGTGTGATGTACGACCAGACTAGAGTCTGTTAAAGGTCTCAGTGTGATGTATGACCAGACTAGAGTCTATTAAAGGGGACATAGCATGCTGAGAAGGTCAAGAGCAGTGCCATGCACCCTAATCGGCCCAGGCCCTGTGAACCAAACATAGTGTCCTGCCCTCCACTCCCACACCCCACCCATAGGACTCCCTGTATCCGTTAGTACAAAGGGACAATGGAGTCAGGAAATAGCTGGGGTGAGAGAGAGAGAGAGAGAGGGGGTGATAGAGAGAGAGAGGGGGGGGGGGTGATAGAGAGAGAGAGAGAGAGGGGGGGTGATAGAGAGAGAGAGAGAGGGGGCGATAGAGAGAGAGAGGGGGGGGTGATAGAGAGGGGGGCGATAGAGAGAGAGAGAGGGGGGGTGATAGAGAGAGAGGGGAAGGGGCGATAGAGAGAGAGAGAGGGGGGGTTGATAGAGAGAGTCTGGAAATATACACTTAAGGTCAGATACTGTTCTGGGTCCCTGCCAAGTGTATGTTCACTTATACAGATGTAGGATCTTCATTTGAGCCAGTTTGCTACAGCAGGAAAATAATCCTATAGCGACAGGAAATGTGAATTATGTGGGTCATAATTAATGGCCATTTATATAGGGGTTGATACGTTTAAAAACAAAACGTTACGTTAGGGCAAATCAAGTATGACATTTCAAAGGGGAAATTGCAAACTTTAGAATACTTTTAAAAACTAAAATACTCTACAAGTTTGCATTTCCTGCTGTGCAGTTCTCAGCAACAAAAGAGGGATCAATTTAAGATCCTACATCTGTAGAGCCATGTGAGGACATACGCTTGTAGACATGTGCCGGCAAACACACATACACCCACAAGAAAACACACACATGCACAAAACACACACACACACACACACACACACACACACACACACACACACACACACACACACACACACACACACACACACACACACACACACACACACACACACACACACACACACACACACACACACACACACACACACACCACACACACACACACACTGTTACTGGTTTATCACTCTCTCTCAGCAGGGTTTCAGTTCCTGTGGTCATATAAGTGAAGCCGAGGGAAAACCACATGAAATGTAACAAAAAGCCTGTATGATGTGACGACAGGCAGCAGAGAGCTCCCTTTCCTCCTAGGACACGTGTGTAAAGCCTGTATGATGTGACGACAGGCAGCAGAGAGCTCCTTTCCTCCTAGGACACGTGTGTAAAGCCTGTATGATGTGACGACAGGCAGCAGAGAGCTCCCTTTCCCCCTAGGACACGTTAAAGCCTGTATGATGTGACGACAGGCAGCAGAGAGCTCCCTTTCCTCCTAGGACACGTGTGTAAAGCCTGTATGATGTGACGACAGGCAGCAGAGAGCTCCTTTCCTCCTAGGACACGTGTAAAGCCTGTATGATGTGACGACAGGCAGCAGAGAGCTCTCTTTCCTCCTAGGACACGTGTGTAAAGCCTGTATGATGTGACGACAGGCAGCAGAGAGCTCCCTTTCCTCCTAGGACACGTGTGTAAAGCCTGTATGATGTGACGACAGGCAGCAGAGAGCTCTCTTTCCTCCTAGGACACGTGTGTAAAGCCTGTATGATGTGACGACAGGCAGCAGAGAGCTCTCTTTCCTCCTAGGACACGTGTAAAGCCTGTATGATGTGACGACAGGCAGCAGAGAGCTCCCTTTCCTCCTAGGACACGTGTGTAAAGCCTGTATGATGTGACGACAGGCAGCAGAGAGCTACCTTTCCTCCTAGGACACGTGTGTAAAGCCTGTATGATGTGACGACAGGCAGCAGAGAGCTCCTTTCCTCCTAGGGACACGTGTGTAAAGCCTGTATGATGTGACGACAGGCAGCAGAGAGCTCTCTTTCCTCCTAGGACACGTGTGTAAAGCCTGTATGATGTGACGACAGGCAGCAGAGAGCTCTCTTTCCTCCTAGGACACGTGTGTAAAGCCTGTATGATGTGACGACAGGCAGCAGAGAGCTCCCTTTCCTCCTAGGACACGTGTGTAAAGCCTGTATGATGTGACGACAGGCAGCAGAGAGCTCTCTTTCCTCCTAGGACACGTGTGTAAAGCCTGTATGATGTGACGACAGGCAGCAGAGAGCTCCCTTTCCTCCTAGGACACGTGTGTAAAGCCTGTATGATGTGACGACAGGCAGCAGAGAGCTCCCTTTCCTCCTAGGACACGTGTGTAAAGCCTGTATGATGTGACGACAGGCAGCAGAGAGCTCCCTTTCCTCCTAGGACACGTGTGTAAAGCCTGTATGATGTGACGACAGGCAGCAGAGAGCTCCCTTTCCTCCTAGGACACGTGTGTAAAGCCTGTATGATGTGACGACAGGCAGCAGAGAGCTCCCTTTCCTCCTAGGACACGTGTGTAAAGCCTGTATGATGTGACGACAGGCAGCAGAGAGCTCCTGTATGATGTGACTTTTCCTCCTAGGACACGTGTGTAAAGCCTGTATGATGTGACGACAGGCAGCAGAGCTCCCTTTCCTCCTAGGACACGTGTGTAAAGCCTGTATGATGTGACGACAGGCAGCAGAGAGCTCCTTTCCTCCTAGGACACGTGTGTAAAGCCTGTATGATGTGACGACAGGCAGCAGAGAGCTCCCTTTCCTCCTAGGACACGTGTGTAAAGCCTGTATGATGTGACGACAGGCAGCAGAGAGCTCCCTTTCCTCCTAGGACACGTGTGTAAAGCCTGTATGATGTGACGACAGGCAGCAGAGAGCTCCCTTTCCTCCTAGGACACACGTGTAAAGCCTGTATGATGTGACGACAGGCAGCAGAGAGCTCCCTTTCCTCCTAGGACACGTGTGTAAAGCCTGTATGATGTGACGACAGGCAGCAGAGAGCTCCCTTTCCTCCTAGGACACGTGTGTAAAGCCTGTATGATGTGACGACAGGCAGCAGAGAGCTCCCTTTCCTCCTAGGACACGTGTGTAAAGCCTGTATGATGTGACGACAGGCAGCAGAGAGCTCCCTTTCCTCCTAGGACACGTGTGTAAAGCCTGTATGATGTGACGACAGGCAGCAGAGAGCTCCTTTCCTCCTAGGACACGTGTGTAAAGCCTGTATGATGTGACGACAGGCAGCAGAGAGCTCCCTTTCCTCCTAGGACACGTGTGTAAAGCCTGTATGATGTGACGACAGGCAGCAGAGAGCTCCCTTTCCTCCTAGGACACATGTGTAAAGCCTGTATGATGTGACGACAGGCAGCAGAGAGCTCCCTTTCCTCCTAGGACACGTGTAAAGCCTGTATGATGTGACGACAGGCAGCAGAGAGCTCCCTTTCCTCCTAGGACACGTGTGTAAAGCCTGTATGATGTGACGACAGGCAGCAGAGAGCTCCCTTTCCTCCTAGGACACGTGTGTAAAGCCTGTATGATGTGACGACAGGCAGCAGAGAGCTCCTTTCCTCCTAGGACACGTGTGTAAAGCCTGTATGATGTGACGACAGGCAGCAGAGAGCTCCCTTTCCTCCTAGGACACGTGTGTAAAGCCTGTATGATGTGACGACAGGCAGCAGAGAGCTCCCTTTCCTCCTAGGACACGTAAAGCCTGTATGATGTGACGACAGGCAGCAGAGAGCTCCCTTTCCTCCTAGGACACGTGTGTAAAGCCTGTATGATGTGACGACAGGCAGCAGAGAGCTCCCTTTCCTCCTAGGACACGTGTGTAAAGCCTGTATGATGTGACGACAGGCAGCAGAGAGCTCCCTTTCCTCCTAGGACACATGTGTAAAGCCTGTATGATGTGACGACAGGCAGCAGAGAGCTCCCTTTCCTCCTAGGACACGTGTGTAAAGCCTGTATGATGTGACGACAGGCAGCAGAGAGCTCCCTTTCCTCCTAGGACACGTGTAAAGCCTGTATGATGTGACGACAGGCAGCAGAGAGCTCTCTTTCCTCCTAGGACACGTGTAAAGCCTGTATGATGTGACGACAGGCAGCAGAGAGCTCCCTTTCCTCCTAGGACACGTGTGTAAAGCCTGTATGATGTGACGACAGGCAGCAGAGAGCTCCCTTTCCTCCTAGGGACACATGTGTAAAGCCTGTATGATGTGACGACAGGCAGCAGAGAGCTCCCTTTCCTCCTAGGGACACATGTGTAAAGCCTGTATGATGTGACGACAGGCAGCAGAGAGCTCCTTTCCTCCTAGGACACATGTGTAAAGCCTGTATGATGTGACGACAGGCAGCAGAGAGCTCCCTTTCCTCCTAGGACACGTGTGTAAAGCCTGTATGATGTGACGACAGGCAGCAGAGAGCTCCCTTTCCTCCTAGGACACATGTGTAAAGCCTGTATGATGTGACGACAGGCAGCAGAGAGCTCCCTTTCCTCCTAGGACACATGTGTAAAGCCTGTATGATGTGACGACAGGCAGCAGAGAGCTCCTTTCCTCCTAGGACACATGTGTAAAGCCTGTATGATGTGACGACAGGCAGCAGAGAGCTCCCTTTCCTCCTAGGACACGTGTGTAAAGCCTGTATGATGTGACGACAGGCAGCAGAGAGCTCCCTTTCCTCCTAGGACACGTGTGTAAAGCCTGTATGATGTGACGACAGGCAGCAGAGAGCTCCCTTTCCTCCTAGGACACGTGTAAAGCCTGCTGTAACAGATAGTAGAACAGGTATCCACACTATGTATCCAAGAACAGAGGAAACATGGCAACCAGAACAACACAGTCAGAGAAGCTGATGACACGTGGATTTAAGACATTATAAATGCATTACTCCCATAACAAATATCAATGAGAAAGAGTGACTATGAAACACTGATTAAACTATACATCATTTGCCGTAAACACAAATCATTTAATTAGATATTGATTTGAAATATACAAATCAAGGAGAAAAAACAACAACAAATCTATAATCTCTTTTCCCCGATATATAATCCCCAACAAAAGCCCAACTCACTGGTCTGCAGGGTGACATTGGCCCGTTGTTCATCTGTGGTGGACATGATTTGCAGGGTGTGTGATGTTCCAGGTTGTAAACTCACTACCTGGCATTGAAACATATTGTTTTCCTTCAGTTCCTCCACACAGTGTGTTACTACAGAGCTACTGTCCACAGATACCACAGTGAAGTTACACTGCTGTCCCTCCGTAGTCAGTCTTAACGTTATAGATTCCAGACTGCTGTCGGCCTCGGTTACGTTTATGCTGCATTTCTGGTCCTCGGCGACGGCGGATACACACTGAAAAGATATGATGTAAATGTGTCAAAATAACATTGTATATAGTATGTGTAAAAGCTTTGTTGAGACCAAATGTTTTGGTGAAACTCAAAACACAATAGTATCATACAAACAGCAGCTTCTATCTCTCTCTAACCTACAGAAACGTTTCACAAATAAATGAACAGAAATAAACTTTAGAAACGTTTTGATGAGACTTCCATCAAGTGGTTCATTGGATATGATGGATAGAATGAGAGTTTTTCTAGACTTACCAAGAGAATCCCTGATGCCACACAAAGTGTTAAAAAAACCCGTTACATTTCAGCATTTCGATTGTTGATTTATACATTATTCACGTCCCCAAAAATTTAAATCCAAAAGAGCATAATCCAAAACCATACTCCACAAAAATATATACGGCAATCAGAACAACTGCCTCATCCACTTGAGTACAACTAAATCAGTAGAACTGCCTCATCCACTTGAGTACAGCTAAATCAGTAGAACTGCCTCATCCACTTGAGTACAGCTAAATCAGTAGAACTGCCTCATCCACTTGAGTACAACTAAATCAGTAGAACTGCCTCATCCACTTGAGTACAGCTAAATCAGTAGAACTGCCTCATCCACTTGAGTACAGCTAAATCAGTAGAACTGCCTCATCCACTTGAGTACAACAAATGTTCCAAAATCACCCAGAATGTTTTTCTTCTTCAGATAATTCAGTAGTAGGGAACTCCTAGTAGACGTTGTGTGAAGATAACTGATCACTGTTTCACGTCAGAGACTTTCATCCAGTTCCACCTCCTCCAGACAGTAAGATACTTGAGTCCTTACAGGATATCCTCAACCAGTAGAATGTTTGTATGACTCCAGCTCCAAGCTTCCACAGCGTTCAACCAGACCACCCCCTTAGACTACGATATAGAACTTTGGTGGGTATGAGTCAAATAGTGCGCAGTTGATACTTCATTCTCTATAAGTAAAATTTCAATAAAAATATATTTTTAAAATGTTTATAGATGTGTTTTAAAATATGTGTATCTGAACTGAACTTTCCCCCTTGGAGAGAGAGAGGGCATTAAAAGTCTTTGTTCTCCAGAACTACTTTTATGTAGTCCACTCCTTTTTTCCCCTTCCTGTATTCTCTCTCTCTCTCTCTCTCTCTCTCTCTCTCTCTCTCTCTCTCTCTCTCTCTCTCTCTCTCTCTCTCTCTCTCTCTCTCTCTCTCTCTCTCTCTCTCTCTCTCTCTCTCTCTCTCTCTCTCTCTCTCTCTCTCTCTCAGAGCTCGAAATATATTTTCAATTTCCGGCAACTGAGCTTAGTCTGTTGGGTATGACAACAACATCAAACCTCAATAACTACAGTTTCCGTTGCCATTTTCACAGATCTATAGTGCAGTCTGGAGCCCATATTTCACTTTACAACATCTCACTTTTCAACATTACCATTTTTCAACATTACCATTTTTCAACATTACCATTTTTCAAAATGCTGAAGTGAGGCAAGGATGAAATTAAAAACAGATCCGTGTGTGACAGTTCGAAACAGTTTCTCTTTATTGGCAGTAGGGACTATAAAGTCAACGTCTTACAGTAGGTACAGTATCAGCAGTTTCATTAGGTACAGTATCATTTTCTGTTTAGGTACAGGGCAGTTTAGTGGCATCTTCAAGCCGCTAACTGTCTAGTCAAGGTAGTACAACTCTCAACGCAGTACTCTCAAGGTAGTACAACTCTCAACGCAGTACTCTCAAGGTAGTACAACTCTCAACGCAGTACTCTCAAGGTAGTACAATGTAGTACTCTCAAGGTAGTACAACTCTCAACGTAGTACTCTCAAGGTAGCACAACTCTCAACGCAGTACTCTCAAGGTAGTACAATGTAGTACTCTCAAGGTAGTACAACTCTCAACGTAGTACTCTCAAGGTAGTACAACTCTCGACGCAGTATTTTCAAGGTAGCACAACTCTCAACGCAGTACTCTCAAGGTAGTACAACTCTCAACGCAGTACTCTCAAGGTAGTACAACTCTCGACGCAGTATTTTCAAGGTAGCACAACTCTCAACGCAGTACTCTCAAGGTAGTACAATGTAGTACTCTCAAGGTAGTACAACTCTCGACGTAGTATTTTCAAGGTAGCACAACTCTCAACGCAGTACTCTCAAGGTAGTACAATGTAGTACTCTCAAGGTAGTACAATGTAGTACTCTCAAGGTAGCACAACTCTCAACGCAGTATTCTCAAGGTAGTACAATGTAGTACTCTCAAGGTAGTACAACTCTCGACGTAGTATTTTCAAGGTAGCACAACTCTCAACGCAGTACTCTCAAGGTAGTACAATGTAGTACTCTCAAGGTAGTACAACTCTCAACGTAGTACTCTCAAGGTAGTACAACTCTCAACGTAGTATTCTCAAGGTAGTATTCTCAAGGTAGTACAATGTAGTACTCTCAAGGTAGTACAACTCTCTACGTAGTACTCTCAAGGTAGTACAACTCTCAACGCAGTACTCTCAAGGTAGTACAACTCTCAATGTGGTATTCTCAAGGTAGTACAACTCTCAACGCAGTACTCTCAAGGTAGTACAACTGTCAACGTAGTACTCTCAAGGTAGTACAACTCTCAACGCAGTACTCTCAAGGTAGTACAACTCTCAACATAGTACTATCAAGGTAGTACAACTCTCAACATAGTACTCTCAAGGTAGTACAACTCTCAACGTAGTATTCTCAAGGTAGTATTCTCAAGGTAGTACAATGTAGTACTCTCAAGGTAGTACAACTCTCAACGTAGTACTCTCAAGGTAGTACAACTCTCAACGTAGTATTCTCAAGGTAGTATTCTCAAGGTAGTACAATGTAGTACTCTCAAGGTAGTACAACTCTCTACGTAGTACTCTCAAGGTAGTACAACTCTCAACGCAGTACTCTCAAGGTAGTACAACTCTCAATGTGGTATTCTCAAGGTAGTACAACTCTCAACGCAGTACTCTCAAGGTAGTACAACTGTCAACGTAGTACTCTCAAGGTAGTACAACTCTCAACGCAGTACTCTCAAGGTAGTACAACTCTCAACATAGTACTATCAAGGTAGTACAACTCTCAACATAGTACTCTCAAGGTAGTACAACTCTCAACGTAGTATTCTCAAGGTAGTATTCTCAAGGTAGTACAATGTAGTACTCTCAAGGTAGTACAACTCTCTACGTAGTACTCTCAAGGTATTACAACTCTCAACATAGTACTCCCAACGTAGTACAACTCTGCACAACACAGGGTAGTAGAGTAACATCCAGGAATAGTCCATGTACAGTACAGTAATACAGTCAACAGAACACTTCAGAGCTGTCTAAAGTTCATAGCATGGCTTCAGTACTAAACCCTCAGTAAACCACCAAAACAATTACTCAACACACTGTTTTAGTTTTAGCTAAGTTTTAGATTTTAGTTTTGGTCTGTTGTTTTTTTGAATAAACACTACAAGAGTTGGAATACAGATTAATGGCAACATATTTCCTCCGCACCAGCAAGTATTCAGTGAACAGATGTCCAGTCCGTACAGTAGAAGATAAAACCCCCTTTTCCCCTCAGTAGTAGGAACAACACAAACAGCTGTTTGAGGCCTGCACCTCTCCTTGTGCTGCCCTCCAAACATGTACATTTCATTAAAGCATACATACAATATGTACAGCTTATATCAGATATATAAATAGTTACTACTGTGGTTATTACGGCGGACAAGGAGAGAACGAATCACAACATTCAAGTCCATTAGTAGTACATCAGGGAAGAACTCATAGGCCTGAGTCCTAAACACCACCCTCTTCTCTAGATAGTTCACTACTTGTGATCAGAGCTCTATGGGCCTGCTCAAATGTAGTGCACTTTAAAGGCTCTAGGGTCCCATTTGGAACGCAGACCTTTGTCCTCCTGGCTAATATGGCCATTAAGCCCACATAGTGGATAGATACAACTCTACTAACAGTAAACAATATGCACGGACGGTTAACGTTTTATGTGTTCAAAACCTTTTTTCTTTTTTAATCACAAATAATAATACCAGATTTCATCCATAAGTACATACAAAAAGTGAAATGTTTCTCAATTCATTGTCACACAACAAACAACCATCTGTATCCTCCTTGGTCGAACACTTGCACATTTTCAGCAGCAAGATAGATTCCTATGTGGTCCTTATAGATATGCCTGTCCACATGATGTTTAATGGTCCTTATAGATATGCCTGTCCACATGATGTTTAATGGTCCTTATAGATATGCCTGTCCACATGATGTTTAATGGTCCTTATAGATATGCCTGTCCACATGATGTTTAATGGTCCTTATAGATATGCCTGTCCACATGATGTTTAATGGTCCTTATAGATATGCCTGTCCACATTATGTTTAATGGTCCTTATAGATATGCCTGACCACATGATGTTTAATGGTCCTTATAGATATGCCTGTCCACATTATGTTTAATGGTCCTTATAGATATGCCTGTCCACATGATGTTTAATGGTCCTTATAGATATGCCTGTCCACATTATGTTTAATGGTCCTTATAGATATGCCTGTCCACATTATGTTTAATGGTCCTTATAGATATGCCTGTCCACATTATGTTTAATGGTCCTTATAGATATGCCTGTCCACATTATGTTTAATGGTCCTTATAGATATGCCTGTCCACATTATGTTTAATGGTCCTTATAGATATGCCTGACCACATGATGTTTAATGGTCCTTATAGATATGCCTGTCCACATTATGTTTAATGGTCCTTATAGATATGCCTGTCCACATTATGTTTAATGGTCCTTATAGATATGCCTGTCCACATTATGTTTAATGGTCCTTATAGATATGCCTGTCCACATTATGTTTAATGGTCCTTATAGATATGCCTGTCCACATTATGTTTAATGGTCCTTATAGATATGCCTGTCCACATTATGTTTAATGGTCCTTATAGATATGCCTGTCCACATTATGCTAAATGGTCCTTATAGATATGCCTGACCACATTATGTTTAATGGTCCTTATAGATATGCCTGTCCACATTTATGCTAAATGGTCCTTATAGATATGCCTGTCCACATTATGTTTAATGGTCCTTATAGATATGCCTGACCACATGATGTTTAATGGTCCTTATAGATATGCCTGTCCACATTATGTTTAATGGTCCTTATAGATATGCCTGTCCACATTATGTTTAATGGTCCTTATAGATATGCCTGACCACATGATGTTTAATGGTCCTTATAGATATGCCTGTCCACATTATGTTTAATGGTCCTTATAGATATGCCTGACCACATTATGCTAAATGATCCTTATAGATGTAGTGTATATAAATTCCTCCATCATGCATATTCATGACTTGCACCTCCATCACTCGGTGGTGTCATGCCAGTGTTATGAACGTCGTCAAGCCGCCCTCTACCGGAGGCGAACTACTGTTTCGTCAAAATTACACTACAGTGCATGGAAATACGATGACATTGTAAAAGTAGTCAAATATTTAGTAGGAAACAACTTAATGCCAGCATTATCATGCCTTCAAATGTACTTTTCCATGTCTAATGTTGTCATTAGCTTGTAAAGTTCGTCAAAAATAGCTAGCAATGCTAACGTTAGCTAGCTCAAATTCCAGTGGCCTCCCCTCAATTTTAGCTAGCTAATGAAAGTCAATCTGGCGACATTCAACGTTTTCCTACAAATGATTTGCCTCATTTTGAATTTCATTGTATTTCCAATCCACTGTAATGCGCTTTTTGATGAAATCTTCATCAGCGCTCATTGACGATGCATTCAGTAAAATGCTCAGTCGGGCATCAGTCCAACATGAACGTTTAAAACAATATTGTGACCAAACTTGCAACCTATGCATATAATGTACATGAAGAGAAGCATAATGTAGATTATAGACCGTCTGACTATTGATCACTAAAACCCGAGCCCAGAACACAAATATTACTCTGTTTCCCTGCTGTTTCAGTGAAATAATGATATATTCAGTTTGAGGTTTCAGGCTACTAAACTATTCTAAATCATGATCTGTTTGGGCAAGCAGCTTTCACGAGAATAACTTTGGCTGTTTGTGGGAATCGTCTTGTTGAGTTAGAAACCCTGGTGGAGTTAAGGAAATGACCTCAAGGATGTCTTGTTTGAAGAGGAAGGAGCAGGGAGGGGTATTTGTTTTGTCTAGAATCCACCCTGAATACTACTCTGCTTCACTAGTGAGACCATAGTGAAATGGAGCGCTATTCAGGATGGATTCAAAGCTAGTAATTGTGCAACTCACTTCAGATTTTTTAGGAATTACCAGAAAAGTTTGAAGGGAGTCATGTCCAATCTATAGTTGAAGTCGGATGTTTGAATACACTTAGGTTGTTGGAGTCATTAAAAGTCCTTTTTCAACCACTCCACAAATTTCTTGTTAATAAACTATATTTTTGGCAAGTCGGTTAGGACATCTACTTTGTGCATGACACAAGTAATTTTTTCCAACAATTGTTTACAGACAGATTATTTCACTTATAATTCACTGTATCGCAATTCCAGTGAGTCAGAAGTTTACATACACTAAGTTGACAGTGCCTTTAAACAGCTTGGAAAATTCCAGAAAATTATGTCATGGCTTTAGAAGCTTCTGATAGGCTAATTGACATCATGTGAGTCAATTGGAGGTGTACCTGTGGATGTATTTCAAGGCCTACCTTCAAACTCAGTGCCTCTTTGCTTGACATCATGGGAAAATCTAAATAAATCAGCCAAGACCTCAGAAAATTTTTGTAGACCTCCACAAGTCTGGTTCATCCTTGGGAGCAATTTCCAAACACCTGAAGATACCACATTCATCTGTACAAACAATAGTATGCAAGTCTAAACACCATGGGACCACCCAGCCGTCATACTGCTCAGGAAGGACACACGTTCTGTCTCCTAGAGATGAATGTACTTTGGTGCGAAAAGTGCAAATCAATCCCAGAACAGCAGAAGGACCTTGTGAAGATGCTGGAGAAAACAGGTACAAAAGTATCTATATCCACAGTAAAACAAGTCCTATATCAACATAACATGAAAGGCTGCTCAGCAAGGAAGAAGCCACTGCTCCAAAATCGCCATAAAAAAAGCCAGACTACAGTTTGCAACTGCACATTGGGACAAAGATCGTACTTTTTGGAGAAATGTCCTCTGGTGTGATGAAACAAAAATAGAACTGTTTGGCCATAATGACCATCGTTCTGTTTGGAGGAAAAAGGGGGAGGCTTGCAAACCGAAGAACACCATCCCAACCGTGAAGCACGGGGGTGGCAGCATCAAGTTGTTGGGGTGCTTTGCTGCAGGAGGGACTGGTGCACTTTACAAAATAGATGGCATCATGAGGTGGGAATATTATGTGGATATATTGAAGCAACATCTCAAGACATCAGTTAAAGCTTGGTCGCAAATGGGTCTTCCAAATGGACAATGACCCCAAGCATACTTCCAAAGTTGTGGCAAAATGGCTTAAGGACAACAAAGTCAAGGTATTGGAGTGGCCATCACAAAGCCCTGACCTCAATCCTATAGACAATTTGTGGGCAGATTCTGAAAAAGCATGTGCGAGCAAGGAGGCCTACCTAGGTGTAACCTGACTCAGTTATACCAGCTCTGTAAGGAAGAATGGGCCAAAATTCACCCAACTTATTGTGGGAAGCTTGTGGAAGGCTACCCGAAACGTTTGACCCAAGGTAAACAATTTTAAGGCAATGCTACCAAATACTAATTGAGTGTCTGTAAACTTCTGACCCACTGGGAATGTGATGAAAGAAATAAAAGCTGAAATAAATAATTCTCTCTACTATTATTCTGACATTTCACATTCTTAAAATAAAGTGGTGATCCTAACTGACCTAAGACATGGAATTTTTACTGGGATTAAATGTCAGGAATTGTGAAAAACTGAGTTTAAATGTATCTGGCTAAGGTGTATGTAAAACTTCTGACTTCAACTGTATGTATTCGGCATTTAGAAGCTACAGTATATCAGAGTTTGAAATCAGGGTCAGATAATCCAGACATTTTTTTTTTTTATAAGTGTCTGATTGACGTTATCTTTGTAAAAATTGTTTTGTTTCAGAGATAAAGTGTGTGGGAATCTACACCATTCAGTCATACAGAGAAAACATCATGTCTAAAAGTACCAAACGATCATGAGTTTACTGTTACACATCAAAACATTATCTTAATATTGTATAAAACTAAAAGTATTATTACTATAATTTAATCTATATGATCAACAATTAAACATAACATGTCATTTAAACGCAAACATTTACATTTTGGTAAAGAAAGTTGTCATATATCTGTGATGCTTAAAGGCCCAACGCAGCCGTTTTGATCTCAATTTCAATTAACTGCCTTATTCCAACATCATAGTATGTGAATATATATAAAACACAGGGGCGAAACAAAATCATGTTTTTGACTGCACTGGGCCTTTAATGGTCAACACAATATACCTGAGGATGGATTTGAAAGCTAAGAAATGGAAAATAAATGATATTCTGAAAAGAAAAAGAAAAATGTTTTGTTATTAAGTTTCAGAGCCAGGGTAGATCACACGGCACCTGATAACAGAGAGCTTTGGTATGGAACATTGGATCACACGGCGGCCATGACAGTTCTCTGTGAATAAGGTAGATCTATAGGACAGGCCTATAGCAGGGGGCTGCCAAACTCAATTCCTGAAGGGCCGCGTGCCGGCTGGCTTTTTCTGTTGGTTATTTGCTTCCAATTCAGTGTGTATAATGGCCATCCCCATAGTGTAAAGACCTTTTGATGTGTAGTACTGTGCAGACAGGCCAATTCAGTGTGTATAATGGCCATCCCCATAGTGTAAAGACCTTTTGATGTGTAGTACTGTGCAGACAGGCCAATTCAGTGTGTATAATGGCCATCCCCATAGTGTAAAGACCTTTTGATGTGTAGTACTGTGCAGACAGGCCCAATCGTTCCCTCACCTTTCATACACTGATCTTTTAATGGATGATCAACATGCTATTAGAGGTATAGTATATGGCAGAGGGGCAGCTTCTAGTGTGTTACTGAGAGAAAAGCCAACCTGGAATATAACAGTCTTCAGAATAATACCCTTTGTGTAACAGCACATAGTTTAAATAATCAGAATTAAAAAATATCCTGGTAAAGTCACAAAGACAAGTGCTATTCGTTTCGACAACGTACCTTTTCCTTTTTTAATAGAAACACCATGGACGATTCAAGGACCACAGACTACCTACCCATCTACTGTAGCACATAGTAGTAAGAGGTCAGAGTGTAGGTATACTACAGAATCAATATTAGGCAATCTGATTGGACAGAGCTGCAGTATCAGAGAGTTTGATTGGACAGAGGCAGGTTGCTCACAACAACGTTTTCAGAAGCAGAGCTGCTCACGAATGACAGGAAGTAGTAGAAGAAGAAGAGGAGGAGGAGGAGGAAAGAGAGGAAGAGAAGAAAGGATACATAACATTCAGAGACATAATCACCTGTCCATACCTCCATCTCTCTCTCTGTAAGGAGACTCAATCAATCAGCCAATAGCAGTCCAGGCTGTCCATACCTCCATCTCTCTCTCTGTAAGGAGACTCAATCAATCAGCCAATAGCAGTCCAGGCTGTCCATACATGTCCACAAAGACAAAGCCCACAAGGACATCTACCATCCAATCGTCACCCGAACATCCACTTCCTCATTAGTCACATGACCTCACAGTCATCAGGGAAGATAGGTCCTTCCCGCTAGGGGGAATTAAATTCCACTTCCTGGAAAAACCTGGCATGTTTTAACGAAAACTTCCTGGCCTCTGTTCATTGGCCGGTGTCGGCGGAGAGGCGGGTCTCGAAGAGGCTCAAGGCGTGGTGGACAAACTCGTACTGCTCCCCTGTCTGGATCAGACCTCCTCTGAAAAGGACACACAGAGACAAGGCAGCCATTAGAATCCCGGCTAAAATAACAACATGGACCAGTGACAGTGGTAGCATGTTAGTAACATGCTATGAAATACATGTTAGTAACATGCTATGAAATACATGTTAGTAACATGCTATGAAATACATGTTAGTAACATGCTATGAAATACATGTTAGTAACATGCTATGAAATACATGTTAGTAACATGCTATGAAATACATGTTAGTAACATGCTATGAAATACATGTTAGTAACATGCTATGAAATACATGTTAGTAACATGCTATGAAATACATGTTAGTAACATGCTATGAAATACATGTTAGTAACATGCTATGAAATACATGTTAGTAACATGCTATGAAATACATGTTAGTAACATGCTATGAAATACATGTTAGTAACATGCTATGAAATACATGTTAGTAACATGCTATGAAATACATGTTAGTAACATGCTATGAAATACATGTTAGTAACATGCTATGAAATACATGTTAGTAACATGCTATGAAATACATGTTAGTAACATGCTATGAAATACAAGGAGAGGAAAATCATTACAACAAACTAAACCTTCCATCAGTTGCGGCCAGGCTACTGTCTGAAATATAATGAATCCATCTCGTACTGTGACTGAAAAAACATCTCTTATTTTAGTGCTGCTGAACATTTGGAACATTAATTACCAATGTTCTGTCTCATAATACATGAACCATTTAGGATTCTCTCCAGCTCATTTAATCCTGTGGTAATTAGTCACGATAAAAGGTCATTTAAACTCTTACTCAGTCATCTAAACGGTACAGTGGCAGTTTGCTTCAGTACATTTTGTTCAATGATTAACTAAAGCTCAACCAAGACAACATTATGAAGTCCTTGATACCCTGTTGAGCTGCAGGCTACTGCTTCATCATAATGGATGATTGCTTTATCCTGGAACAGACAGGCTGTGGGAGATATTTCAGCTTAAACCCTGTTCAGGCTCAGGCTCAGGGGATGAGTGTGTGTGTGTGTGTGTGTGTGTGTGTGTGTGTGTGTGTGTGTGTGTGTGTGTGTGTGTGTGTGTGTGTGTGTGTGTGTGTGTGTGTGTGTGTGTGTGTGTGTGTGTGTGTGTTTGAAAGAGATAGGAACATATTATCACGTTCTGTCCCTCTCTTGTAAAAAAAAACAAAGTTTCTCATGTACAAGTTTGTTAGCATGATTTATGTCACACCCACCTGCATCCCCCCTAACATCCATCCTGACTGTCCTCACCCACCTACATCCTCCCTAACATCCATCCTGACTGTCTGTCTGACTGTCCTCACCCACCTACATCCCCCCTAACATCCATCCTGACTGTCCTCACCCACCTACATCCTCCCTAACATCCATCCTGACTGTCTGTCTGACTGTCCTCACCCAGCCACACCCATCCTGACTGTCTGTCTGACAGTCCTAACCCAGCCACATCCATCCTGACTGTCTGTACTAAGCCAGCCACATCCATCCTGACTGTCTGTTTGTCTGACTGTCCTCACCCAGCCACATCCATCCTGACTGTCTGTCTGACTGTCCTAACCAGCCACATCCATCCTGACTGTCTGTACTAAGCAAGCCAGATCCATCCTGACTGTCTGTCTGACTGTCCTCACCCAGCCACATCCATCCTGACTGTCTGCCTGACTGTCCTCACCCAGCCACATCCATCCTGACTGTCTGTCTGACTGTCCTAACCCAGCCACATCCATCCTGACTGTCTGCTTGACTGTCCTCACCCAGCCAAATCCACCTTGACCATCTGTCTGACTGTCCTCACCCAGCCACATCCATCCTGACTGTCTGTCTGACTGTCCTCACCCAGCCAAATCCATCCTGACTGTCTGTACTAAGCCAGCCACATACATCCTGTCCGTCTATCTGTCCTAGCCCAGCGACATCCATCCTGTCTGTCTGTCCTAACCCAGCCACATCCATCGACTGTCTGTCTGACTGTCCTAACCCAGCCACATCCATCTTGACTGTCTGTCTGACTGTCCTCACCCAGCCACATCCATCGACTGTCTGTCTGACTGTCCTAACCCAGCCACATCCATCTTGACTGTCTGTCTGACTGTCCTCACCCAGCCACATCCATCCTGACTGTCTGTACTAAGCCAGCCACATCCATCCTGTCCGTCTGTCTGTCCTAACCCAGCCACTTCCATCCTGTCCGTCTGTCTGTCCTAACTGTCCAGCCACATCCATCCAGACTGTCTGTCCTAACCCAGCCATGTCCATCCTGTCTGTCTGTCTGTCTGTCTGTCTGTCTGTCTGTCTGTCTGTCTGTCTGTCTGTCCTAACACAGCCACATCCATCCTGTCTGTCTGTCTGTCTGTCCTAACCCAGCCACATCCATTGACTGTCTGTCTGACTGTCCTAACCCAGCCACATCCATCGACTGTCTGTCTGACTGTCCTCACCCAGCCACATCCATCCTGTCTGTCTGTCTGTCTGTCTGTCTGTCCTAACCCAGCCACATCCATCCTGACTGTCTGACGGTCCTAACCCAGCCACGTCCATCCTGACTGTCTGTCTGTCCTCACCCAGCCACATCCATCCAGACTGTCTGTCCTAACCCAGCCACGTCCATCCTGTCTGTCTGTCTGTCTATCCTAACACAGCCACATCCATCCTGACTGTCTGCCTGACTGTCCTCACCCAGCCACATCCATCCTGACTGTCTGTCTGACTGTCCTAACCCAGCCACATCGATCCTGACTGTCTGCCTGACTGTCCTCACCCAGCCACATCCACTTTGACCATCTGTCTGACTGTCCTCACCCAGCCACATCCATCCTGACTGTCTGCCTGACTGTCCTCACCCAGCCACATCCACCTTGACCATCTGTCTGACTGTCCTCACCCAGCCACATCCATCCTGACTGTCTGTCTGACAGTCCTAACCCAGCCACATCCATCCTGACTGTCTGTACTAAGCCAGCCACATCCATCCTGACTGTCTGTTTGTCTGACTGTCCTCACCCAGCCACATCCATCCTGACTGTCTGTCTGACTGACCTCACCCAGCCATGTCCATCCTGACTGTCTGTCTGACTGTCCTTACCCAGCCACACCCATCCTGACTGTCTGTCTGACTGTCCTTACCCAGCCACATCCATCCTGACTGTCTGACTGTCCTCACCCAGCCACATCCATCTTGACTGTCTGTCTGACTGTCCTCACCCAGCCACATCCATCCTGACTGTCTGTCTGACTGTCCTCACCCAGCCATGTCCATCCTGACTGTCTGTCTGACTGTCCTTACCCAGCCACACCCATCCTGACTGTCTGACTGTCCTCACCCAGCCACATCCATCTTGACTGTCTGTCTGACTGTCCTAACCAGCCACATCCACCCTGACTGTCTGTACTAAGCCAGCCAGATCCATCCTGACTGTCTGTCTGACTGTCCTCACCCAGCCACATCCATCCTGACTGTCTGCCTGACTGTCCTAACCCAGCCACATCCATCCTGTCTGTCTGTCTGTCTATCCTAACCCAGCCACATCCATCCTGACTGTCTGCCTGACTGTCCTCACCCAGCCACATCCACCTTGACCATCTGTCTGACTGTCCTCACCCAGCCACATCCATCCTGACTGTCTGTACTAAGCCAGCCACATCCATCCTTTCTGTCTGTCTGTCCTAGCCCAGCAACATTCACCCTGTCTGTCTGTCCTAACCCAGCCACATCCATCCAGACTGTCTGTCTGACTGTCCTAACCCAGCCACATCCATCCTGTCTGTCTGTCTGTCTGTCCTCACCCAGCCACATCCATCCTGACTGTCTGTGTCTAACCCAGCCACATCCATCCTGACTGTCTGTCTGACTCCTAACCCAGCCACATCCATCCTGTCTGTCTGACTGTCCTCAACCCAGCCACATCCATCCTGACTGTCTGTCTGTCCTAACCCAGCCACATCCATCCTGACTGTCTGTCCTAACCCAGCCACATCCATCCTGTCTGTCTGTCTGTCTGTCCTAACCCAGCCACATCCATCCTGTCTGTCTGTCTGTCCTAACCCAGCCACATCCATCCTGACTGTCTGTCTGACTGTCCTAACCCAGCCACATCCATCCTGACTGTCTGTCTGTCCTCACCCAGCCACATCCATCCTGACTGTCTGTCTGTCCTCACCCAGCCACATCCATCCTGACTGTCTGTCTGTCCTCCCCCAGCCACATCCATCCTGACTGTCTGTCCTACCCAGCCACATCCATCCTGACTGTCTGTCCTAACCCAGCCACATCCATCCTGTCTGTCTGTCTGTCTGTCCTAACCCAGCCACATCCATCCTGACTGTCTGTCTGACTGTCCTCACCCAGCCACATCCATCCTGACTGTCTGTCTGTCTGTCCAGCCTGTCTGTCTGTCTGCCTCCATCCTGACTGTCTGTCTGTCTCACCCAGCCACATCCATCCTTGACTGTCTGTCTGACTGTCCTAACCCAGCCACATCCATCCTGACTGTCTGTACTAAGCCAGCCACATCCATCCTGTCTGTCTGTCTGTCCTAACCCAGCCACATCCATCCTGTCTGTCTGTCCTAACCCAGCCACATCCATCCAGACTGTCTGTCTGCCATGTCCATCCTGTCTGTCTGTCTGTCCAGTCCTGTGTCCTGTCTGTCTGTCCCTACCCAGCCACATCCATCCTGTCTGTCTGACTGTCCTAACCCAGCCACATCCATCCTGACTGTCTGACTGTCATCACCCAGCCACATCCATCCTGTCTGTCTGTCTGTGTCCTAACCCAGCCACATCCATCCTGACTGTCTGTCTGTCCTAACCCAGCCACATCCATCCTGTCTGTCTGTCTGTCTGTCTCCAGACTGTCTGTCCTAACCCAGCCACATCCATCCTGTCTGTCTGTCTGTCTGTCTATCTGCCACATCCATCTGTCTGTCTGTCTGTCCTCACCCAGCCACATCCATCCTGACTGTCTGTCTGTCCTAACCCAGCCACATCCATCCTGACTGTCTGTCTGACTGTCCTCACCCAGCCACATCCATCCTGACTGTCTGTCTGACTGTCCTCACCCAGCCACATCCATCCTGACTGTCTGTCTGTCTGTCCTCACCCAGCCACATCCATCCTGACTGTCTGTCTGACTGTCCTAACCCAGCCACATCCATCCTGACTGTCTGTCTGACAGTCCTAACTCAGCCACATCCATCCTGACTGTCTGTCTGTCTAAGTCCAGCCACATCCATCCTGACTGTCTGTCTGTCTGACTGTCCTCACCCAGCCACATCCATCCTGACTGTCTGTCTGACTGTCCTCACCCAGCCATGTCCATCCTGACTGTCTGTCTGTCTGTCCTAACCCAGCCACACCATCCTGACTGTCTGTCTGTCTGTCCTGCCACATCCCATCCTGACTGTCTGTCTGTCCTCACCCAGCCACATCCATCTTGACTGTCTGTCTGTCTGTCCTCACCCAGCCACATCCATCCTGACTGTCTGTCTGACTGTCCTCACCCAGCCACATCCATCCTGACTGTCTGTCTGACTGTCCTCACCCAGCCACATCCATCCTGACTGTCTGTCTGACTGTCCTGCCACACCCATCCTGACTGTCTGACTGTCCTCACCCAGCCACATCCATCCTGACTGTCTGTCTGTCCTAACCCAGCCACATCCATCCTGACTGTCTGTCTGTCCAGCCAGATCCATCCTGACTGTCTGTCTGACTGTCCTCACCCAGCCACATCCATCCTGACTGTCTGTCTGTCTGTCCTCACCCAGCCACATCCATCCTGACTGTCTGTCTGTCTGTCCTAACCCAGCCACATCCATCCTGACTGTCTGTGACTGTCCTCACCCAGCCACATCCACCTGACCATCTGTCTGACTGTCCTCACCCAGCCACATCCATCCTGACTGTCTGTCTGTCTAACCAGCCACATCCATCCTTTCTGTCTGTCTGTCTGTCACCCTGTCTGTCTGTCCTAACCCAGCCACATCCATCCTGACTGTCTGTCTGTCTGTCCTAACCCAGCCACATCCATCCTGACTGTCTGTCTAAGTCCATCCTGTCTGTCTGTCCTAACCCACCCAGCCACATCCTGTCCGTCTGTCTGTCCTAACCCAGCCACATCCATCTGTCCTGTCTGTCTGTCCTAACCCAGCCACATCCATCCAGACTGTCTGTCCTAACCCAGCCACGTCCATCCTGTCTGTCTGTCTGTCTGTCTGTCTGTCTGTCTGTCTAACACAGCCACATCCATCCTGACTGTCTGTCTGTCCTAACCCAGCCACATCCATTGACTGTCTGTCTGACTGTCCTAACCCAGCCACATCCATCCTGTCTGTCTGACTCCTGCCACATCCATCCTGTCTGTCTGTCTGTCCTAACCCAGCCACATCCATCCTGACTGTCTGACTGTCCTAACCCAGCCACATCCATCCTGACTGTCTGTCTGTCCTGTCTGTCAGCCACATCCATCATCTGTCTGTCTGTCTGTCTGTCTGTCCTCACCCAGCCACATCCATCCTGACTGTCTGTCTGTCCTCCCCCAGCCACATCCATCCAGACTGTCTGTCCTAACCCAGCCACGTCCATCCTGTCTGTCTGTCTGTCCTAACACAGCCACATCCATCCTGACTGTCTGCCTGACTGTCCTCACCCAGCCACATCCATCCTGACTGTCTGCCTGACTGTCCTCACCCAGCCACATCCACCTTGACCATCTGTCTGACTGTCCTCACCCAGCCACATCCATCCTGACTGTCTGTACTAAGCCAGCCTCATCTATCCTGTCCGTCTGTCTGTCCTAGCCCAGCGACATACATCCTGTCTGTCTGTCCTAACCCAGCCACATCCATCCTAACTGTCTGTCTGACTGTCCTCACCCAGCCACATCCATCCTGACTGTCTGTACGAAGCCAGCCACATCCATCCTGTCCGTCTGTCTGTCCTAACCCAGCCACTTCCATCCTGTCCGTCTGTCTGTCCTAACCCAGCCACGTCCATCCTGTCTGTCTGTCTGTCCAACCCAGCCACATCCATTGACTGTCTGTCTGACTGTCCTAACCCAGCCACATCCATTGACTGTCTGTCTGACTGTCCTAACCCAGCCACATCCATCCTGACTGTCTGACAGTCCTAACCCAGCCACATCCATCCTGTCTGTCTGTCTGTCTGTCTGTCTGTCCTAACCCAGCCACATCCATCCTGACTGTCTGTCTGTCCTCACCCAGCCACATCCATCCTGACTGTCTGTCTCTCCTCACCCAGCCACATCCATCCTGACTGTCTGTCTGTCTGTCCTCACCCAGCCACATCCATCCTGACTGTCTGTCTGACTGTCCTCACCCAGCCACATCCATCCTGACTGTCTGTCTGTCTGTCCTAACACAGCCACATCCATCCTGACTGTCTGCCTGACTGTCCTCACCCAGCCACATCCATCCTGACTCTGTCTGACTGTCCTCACCCAGCCACATCCATCCTGACTGTCTGTCTGTCTGCCACATCCATCCTGTCTGTCTGTCTGTCTAACCCAGCCTGTCTGTCCCTGTCTGTCTGTCCTAACCCAGCCACATCCATCCTGTCTGTCTGTCTGTCCTCACCCCAGCCACATCCATCCTGACTGTCTGTCTGCCACATCCATCCTGTCCGTCTGTCTGTCTAACCCAGCCACATCCATCCTGTCTGTCTGTCTGTCCTAACCCAGCCACATCCATCCTGACTGTCTGTCTGTCCTAACCCAGCCACATCCATCCTGTCTGTCTGTCCATCCTGTCTGTCTGTCTGTCTGTCTGTCTGTCTGCCACATCCATCCTGTCTGTCTGTCTGTCCTAACCCAGCCACATCCATTGACTGTCTGTCTGTGTCCTAACCCAGCCACATCCATCCTGTCTGTCTGACTGTCTGTCCATCCTGTCTGTCTGTCTGTCCTCCTAACCCAGCCACATCCATCCTGACTGTCTGACTGTCCTAACCCAGCCACGTCCATCCTGACTGTCTGTCTGTCTGTCTGTCTGTCTGTCTGTCTGTCTGTCTGTCTGTCTGTCTGTCTGTCTCTGTCTGTCAGCCACAGCCACATCCATCCTGACTGTCTGTCTGTCCTCCCCAGCCACATCCATCCTGTCCAGTCTGTCTGTCTGTCCCAGCCACATCCATCCTGTCTGTCTGTCTGTCCTAACACAGCCACATCCATCCTGACTGTCTGCCTGACTGTCCTCACCCAGCCACATCCATCCTGACTGTCTGCCTGACTGTCCTCACCCAGCCACATCCATCCTGACTGTCTGCCTGACTGTCCTCACCCAGCCACATCCACCTTGACCATCTGTCTGACTGTCCTCACCCAGCCACATCCATCCTGACTGTCTGTACTAAGCCAGCCTCATCCATCCTGTCCGTCTGTCTGTCCTAGCCCAGCGACATCCATCCCGTCTGTCTGTCCTAACCCAGCCACATCCATCCTGACTGTCTGTCTGTCTGTCCTCACCCAGCCACATCCATCCTGACTGTCTGTCTGTCTGTCCTAACCCAGCCACATCCATCCTGACTGTCTTTCTGTCCTAACACAGCCACACCCATCATGACTGTCTGTCTGTCCTAACCCAGCCACATCCATCCTGTCTGTCTGTCCTAACCCAGCCACATCCATCCTGACTGTCTGTCTGTCCATCCTGTCTGTCTGTCTGTCTGTCTGTCTGTCTGTCTGTCTGTCTGTCTGTCTGTCTGTCTGTCCTCACCCAGCCACATCCATCCTGACTGTCTGTCTGTCCTCACCCAGCCACATCCATCCTGACTGTCTGTCTGTCCTCACCCAGCCACATCCATCCTGACTGTCTGTCTGCCACATCCATCCTGACTGTCTGTCTGACTGTCCTCACCCAGCCACATCCATCCTGACTGTCTGTCTGACTGTCCTAACCCAGCCACATCCATCCTGACTGTCTGTGACTGTCCTCACCCAGCCACATCCATCCTGACCATCTGTCTGACTGTCCTCACCCAGCCACATCCATCCTGACTGTCTGTCTGTCTCCTGTCTGTCTGTCTGTCCTGTCTGTCTGTCTGTCTGTCCTAACCCAGCCACATCCATCCTGACTGTCTGTCTGTGTCCTCACCCAGCCACATCCATCCTGACTGTCTGTCTGTCTCCTAACCCAGCCACATCCATCCTGACTGTCTGTTCCATCTTGTCCTCTGTCTGTTCTAACACAGCCACATACATCCTGTCCGTCTGTCATGACTCCATCCTGTCCATCTGTCTGTCCTAACCCAGCCACATCCATCCAGACTGTCTGTCTGTCTGTCCCAGCCACGTCCATCCTGTCTGTCTGTCTGTCTGTCTGTCTGTCTGTCTGTCTGTCCTAACACAGCCACATCCATCCTGTCTGTCTGTCTGTCCTAACCCAGCCACATCCATTGACTGTCTGTCGACTGTCCTAACCCAGCCACATCCATCCTGACTGTCTGTCTGACTTTCCTAACCCAGCCACATCCATCCTGTCTGTCTGTCTGTCCTAACCCAGCCACATCCATCCTGACTGTCTGTCTGTCCTAACCCAGCCACATCCTGTCTGTCTGTCTGTCTGTCTGTCTGTCTGTCTGTCTGTCTGTCCCAGCCACATCCATCCTGACTGTCTGTCTGTCCTCACCCAGCCACATCCATCCAGACTGTCTGTCCTAACCCAGCCACGTCCATCCTGTCTGTCTGTCTGTCCTAACACAGCCACATCCATCCTGACTGTCTGCCTGACTGTCCTCACCCAGCCACATCCATCCTGACTGTCTGCCTGACTGTCCTCACCCAGCCACATCCATCCTGACTGTCTGCCTGACTGTCCTCACCCAGCCACATCCACCTTGACCATCTGTCTGACTGTCCTCACCCAGCCACATCCATCCTGACTGTCTGTACTAAGCCAGCCTCATCCATCCTGTCCGTCTGTCTGTCCTAGCCCAGCGACATCCATCCCGTCTGTCTGTCCTAACCCAGCCACATCCATTGACTGTCTGTCTGACTGTCCTAACCCAGCCACATCCATTGACTGTCTGTCTGACTGTCCTAACCCAGCCACATCCATTGACTGTCTGTGACTGTCCTCACCCAGCCACATCCATCCTGACCATCTGTCTGACTGTCCTCACCCAGCCACATCCATCCTGACTGTCTGTCTGACAGTTCTAACCCAGCCACATCCATCCTGACTGTCTGTACTAAGCCAGCCACATCCATCCTGACTGTCTGTTTGTCTGACTGTCCTCACCCAGCCACATCCATCCTGACTGTCTGTCTGACTGTCCTCACCCAGCCATGTCCATCCTGACTGTCTGTCTGACTGTCCTGTCCCAGCCACACCCATCCTGACTGTCTGTCTGACTGTCTGCCACACCCATCCTGACTGTCTGACTGTCCTCACCCAGCCACATCCATCTTGACTGTCTGTCTGACTGTCCTCACCCAGCCACATCCATCCTGACTGTCTGTCTGACTGTCCTCACCCAGCCACATCCATCCTGATTGTCTGTCTGACTGTCCTCACCCAGCCATGTCCATCCTGACTGTCTGTCTGACTGTCCTTACCCAGCCACACCCATCCTGACTGTCTGTCTGTCCTCACCCAGCCACATCCATCTTGACTATCTGTCTGTGTCCTAACCAGCCACATCCACCCTGACTGTCTGTACTAAGCCAGCCAGATCCATCCTGACTGTCTGTCTGACTGTCCTCACCCAGCCACATCCATCCTGACTGTCTGCCTGACTGTCCTCACCCAGCCACATCCATCCTGACTGTCTGTCTGACTGTCCTAACCCAGCCACATCCATCCTGACTGTCTGCCTGACTGTCCTCACCCAGCCACATCCACCTTGACCATCTGTCTGACTGTCCTCACCCAGCCACATCCATCCTGACTGTCTGTACTAAGCCAGCCACATCCATCCTTTCTGTCTGTCTGTCCTGACCAGCAACATTCACCCTGTCTGTCTGTCCTAACCCAGCCACATCCATCGACTGTCTGTCTGACTGTCCTAACCCAGCCACATCCATCCTGACTGTCTGTCTCACCCAGCCACATCCATCCTGACTGTCTGTCTAAGCCAGCCACATCCATCCTGTCCACTGTCCTAACCCAGCCACATACATCTGTCTGTCTGTCTGTCCTAACCCAGCCACATCCATCCTGTCTGTCTGTCTGTCCTAACCCAGCCACATCCATCCAGACTGTCTGTCCTAACTGCCACGTCCATCCTGTCTGTCTGTCTGTCTGTCTGTCTGTCTGTCCTAACACAGCCACATCCATCCTGTCTGTCTGTCTGTCCTAACCCAGCCACATCCATTGACTGTCTGTCTGACTGTCCTAACCCAGCCACATCCATCGACTGTCTGTCTGACTTTCCTCGCCCAGCCACATCCATCCTGTCTGTCTGTCTGTCCTAACCCAGCCACATCCATCCTGACTGTCTGTCCTAACCCAGCCACGTCCATCCTGACTGTCTGTCTGTCTGTCTGTCCTCACCCAGCCACATCCATCCTGACTGTCTGTCTGTCCTCCCCCAGCCACATCCATCCAGACTGTCTGTTCTAACCCAGCCATGTCCATCCTGTCTGTCTGTCTGTCTGTCCTAACACAGCCACATCCATCCTGACTGTCTGCCTGACTGTCCTCACCCAGCCACATCCATCCTGACTGTCTGCTGACTGTCCTCACCCAGCCACATCCATCCTGACTGTCTGCCTGACTGTCCTCACCCAGCCACATCCACCTTGACCATCTGTCTGACTGTCCTCACCCAGCCACATCCATCCTGACTGTCTGTACTAAGCCAGCCTCATCTATCCTGTCCGTCTGTCTGTCCTAGCCCAGCGACATACATCCTGTCTGTCTGTCCTAACCCAGCCACATCCATCCTAACTGTCTGTCTGACTGTCCTCACCCAGCCACATCCATCCTGACTGTCTGTACGAAGCCAGCCACATCCATCCTGTCCGTCTGTCTGTCCTAACCCAGCCACTTCCATCCTGTCCGTCTGTCTGTCCTAACCCAGCCACGTCCATCCTGTCTGTCTGTCTGTCCTAACCCAGCCACATCCATTGACTGTCTGTCTGACTGTCCTAACCCAGCCACATCCATTGACTGTCTGTCTGACTGTCCTAACCCAGCCACATCCATCCTGACTGTCTGACAGTCCTAACCCAGCCACATCCATCCTGTCTGTCTGTCTGTCTGTCTGTCTGTCTGTCTGTCTGTCTGTCTGTCTGTCTGTCTGTCTGTCTGTCTGTCTGTCTGTCTGTCTGTCTGTCTAACCCAGCCACATCCATCCTGACTGTCTGTCTGTCCTCACCCAGCCACATCCATCCTGACTGTCTGTCTGTCCTCACCCAGCCACATCCATCCTGACTGTCTGTCTCTCCTCACCCAGCCACATCCATCCTGACTGTCTGTCTGTCTGTCCTCACCCAGCCACATCCATCCAGACTGTCTGTCCTAACCCAGCCACGTCCATCCTGTCTGTCTGTCTGTCTGTCCTAACACAGCCACACCCATCCTGACTGTCTGTCTGTCCTAACCCAGCCACATCCATCGACTGTCTGACTGTCTGTCTGTCTGTCTGTCTGTCTGTCTGTCTGTCTGTCTGTCTGTCTGTCTGTCTGTCTGTCTGTGTCTGTCCTAACCCAGCCACATCCATCCTGACTGTCTGTCTGTCCTCACCCCAGCCACATCCATCCTGACTGTCTGTCTGTCTGTCCTAACCCAGCCACATCCATCCTGACTGTCTGTACTAAATTGCCACATCCATCCTGTCCGTCTGTCTGTCCTAACACAGCCACTTCCATCCTGTCCGTCTGTCTGTCCTAACCCAGCCACATCCATCCAGACTGTCTGTCCTAACCCAGCCATGTCCATCCTGTCTGTCTGTCTGTCTGTCTGTCTGTCTGTCTGTCTGTCTGTCTGTCTGTCTGTCTGTCTGTCTGTCCTAACCCAGCCACATCCATTGACTGTCTGTCTGACTGTCCTAACACAGCCACATCCATCGACTGACTGTCTGACTGTCATCACCCAGCCACATCCATCCTGTCTGTCTGTCTTTCTGTCCTAACCCAGCCACATCCATCCTGACTGTCTGACGGTCCTAACCCAGCCACGTCTATCCTGACTGTCTGTCTGTCCTCACCCAGCCACATCCATCCAGACTGTCTGTCCTAACCCAGCCACGTCCATCCTGTCTGTCTGTCTGTCTGTCTATCCTAACACAGCCACATCCATCCTGACTGTCTGCCTGACTGTCCTCACCCAGCCACATCCATCCTGACTGTCTGTCTGTCCTAACCCAGCCACATCGATCCTGACTGTCTGCCTGACTGTCCTCACCCAGCCACATCCACTTTGACCATCTGTCTGACTGTCCTCACCCAGCCACATCCATCCTGACTGTCTGCCTGACTGTCCTCACCCAGCCACATCCACCTTGACCATCTGTCTGACTGTCCTCACCCAGCCACATCCATCCTGACTGTCTGTCTGACAGTCCTAACCCAGCCACATCCATCCTGACCGTCTGTACTAAGCCAGCCACATCCATCCTGACTGTCTGTTTGTCTGACTGTCCTCACCCAGCCACATCCATCCTGACTGTCTGTCTGACTGTCCTCACCCAGCCATGTCCATCCTGACTGTCTGTCTGACTGTCCTTACCCAGCCACACCCATCCTGACTGTCTGTCTGACTGTCCTTACCCAGCCACACCCATCCTGACTGTCTGACTGTCCTCACCCAGCCACATCCATCTTGACTGTCTGTCTGACTGTCCTCACCCAGCCACATCCATCCTGACTGTCTGTCTGACTGTCCTCACCCAGCCACATCCATCCTGACTGTCTGTCTGACTGTCCTCACCCAGCCATGCCCATCCTGACTGTCTGTCTGACTGTCCTTACCCAGCCACACCCATCCTGACTGTCTGACTGTCCTCACCCAGCCACATCCATCTTGACTATCTGTCTGACTGTCCTAACCAGCCACATCCACCCTGACTGTCTGTACTAAGCCAGCCAGATCCATCCTGACTGTCTGTCTGACTGTCCTCACCCAGCCACATCCATCCTGACTGTCTGCCTGACTGTCCTCACCCAGCCACATCCATCCTGACTGTCTGTCTGACTGTCCTAACCCAGCCACATCCATCCTGACTGTCTGCCTGACTGTCCTCACCCAGCCACATCCACCTTGACCATCTGTCTGACTGTCCTCGCCCAGCCACATCCATCCTGACTGTCTGTACTAAGCCAGCCACATCCATCCTTTCTGTCTGTCTGTCCTAGACCAGCAACATTCACCCTGTCTGTCTGTCCTAACCCAGCCACATCCATCGACTGTCTGTCTGACTGTCCTCACCCAGCCACATCCATCCTGACTGTCTGTACTAAGCCAGCCACATCCATCCTGTGTACCGTCTCTGTCTGTCTGTTCTAACTGCCACATACATCCTGTCCGTCTGTCTGTCCTAACCCAGCCACATCCATCCTGATCTGTCTGTCTGTCCTAACCCAGCCACATCCATCCTGTCTGTCCTGCCACGTCCATCCTGTCTGTCTGTCTGTCTGTCTGTCTGTCTGTCTAACACAGCCACATCCATCCTGTCTGTCTGTCTGTCCTAACCCAGCCACATCCATTGACTGTCTGTCTGACTGTCCTAACCCAGCCACATCCATCGACTGTCTGTCTGACTTTCCTCCCCAGCCACATCCATCCTGTCTGTCTGTCTGTCCTAACCCAGCCACATCCATCCTGACTGTCTGACGGTCCTAACCCAGCCACGTCCATCCTGACTGTCTGTCTGTCTGTCTGTCTGTCTGTCTGTCTGTCTGTCTGTCCTCACCCAGCCACATCCATCCTGACTGTCTGTCTGTCCTCCCCAGCCACATCCATCCAGACTGTCTGTTCCTAACCCAGCCACTCCTGTCTGTCTGTCTGTCCTAACACAGCCACATCCATCCTGACTGTCTGCCTGACTGTCCTCACCCAGCCACATCCATCCTGACTGTCTGCCTGACTGTCCTCACCCAGCCACATCCATCCTGACTGTCTGCTGACTGTCCTCACCCAGCCACATCCATCCTGACCATCTGTCTGACTGTCCTCACCCAGCCACATCCATCCTGTCTGTCTGTACTAAGCCAGCCTCATCCATCCTGTCCGTCTGTCTGTCCTAGCCCAGCGTCATGTCCTGTCTGTCTGTCCTAACCCAGCCACATCCATCCTGACTGTCTGTCTGACTGTCCTCACCCAGCCACATCCACTTTGACCATCTGTCTGACTGTCCTCACCCAGCCACATCCATCCTGACTGTCTGCCTGACTGTCCTCACCCAGCCACATCCACCTTGACCATCTGTCTGACTGTCCTCACCCAGCCACATCCATCCTGACTGTCTGTCTGACAGTTCTAACCCAGCCACATCCATCCTGACTGTCTGTACTAAGCCAGCCACATCCATCCTGACTGTCTGTTTGTCTGACTGTCCTCACCCAGCCACATCCATCCTGACTGTCTGTCTGACTGTCCTCACCCAGCCATGTCCATCCTGACTGTCTGTCTGACTGTCTGCCACACCCATCCTGACTGTCTGTCTGACTGTCCTAACCCAGCCACACCCATCCTGACTGTCTGACTGTCCTCACCCAGCCACATCCATCTTGACTGTCTGTCTGACTGTCCTCACCCAGCCACATCCATCCTGACTGTCTGTCTGACTGTCCTCACCCAGCCACATCCATCCTGATTGTCTGTCTGACTGTCCTCACCCAGCCATGTCCATCCTGACTGTCTGTCTGACTGTCCTTACCCAGCCACACCCATCCTGACTGTCTGACTGTCCTCACCCAGCCACATCCATCTTGACTATCTGTCTGGCTGTCCTAACCAGCCACATCCACCCTGACTGTCTGTACTAAGCCAGCCAGATCCATCCTGACTGTCTGTCTGACTGTCCTCACCCAGCCACATCCATCCTGACTGTCTGCCTGACTGTCCTCACCCAGCCACATCCATCCTGACTGTCTGTCTGACTGTCCTAACCCAGCCACATCCATCCTGACTGTCTGCCTGACTGTCCTCACCCAGCCACATCCACCTTGACCATCTGTCTGACTGTCCTCACCCAGCCACATCCATCCTGACTGTCTGTACTAAGCCAGCCACATCCATCCTTTCTGTCTGTCTGTCCTGACCAGCAAAGCATTCACCCTGTCTGTCTGTCCTAACCCAGCCACATCCATCCTGTCTGTCTGACTGTCCTAACCCAGCCACATCCATCCTGACTGTCTGACTGTCTCACCCAGCCACATCCATCCTGACTGTCTGTCTAAGTCAGCCACATCCATCTGTCCGTCTGTCTGTCCTAACCCAGCCACATCCATCCTGTCCGTCTGTCTGTACTAACCCAGCCACATCCATCCTGTCCGTCTGTCTGTCCTAACCCAGCCACATCCATCCAGACTGTCTGTCCTAACCCAGCCATGTCCATCCTGTCTGTCTGTCTGTCTGTCCTAACACAGCCACATCCATCCTGTCTGTCTGTCTGTCTGTCTGTCCTAACCCAGCCACATCCATTGACTGTCTGTCTGACTGTCCTAACCCAGCCACATCCATCGACTGTCTGTCTGACTTTCCTCGCCCAGCCACATCCATCCTGTCTGTCTGTCTGTCCTAACCCAGCCACATCCATCCTGACTGTCTGTCTGTCCTAACCCAGCCACATCCATCCTGACTGTCTGTCTGTCTGTCCTAACCCAGCCACATCCATCCTGACTGTCTGTCTGTCCTCCCCCAACCACATCCATCCAGACTGTCTGTCCTAACCCAGCCACGTCCATCCTGTCTGTCTGTCTGTCTGTCCTAACACAGCCACATCCATCCTGACTGTCTGCCTGACTGTCCTCACCCAGCCACATCCATCCTGACTGTCTGCCTGACTGTCCTCACCCAGCCACATCCATCCTGACTGTCTGCCTGACTGTCCTCACCCAGCCACATCCACCTTGACCATCTGTCTGACTGTCCTCACCCAGCCACATCCATCCTGACTGTCTGTACTAAGCCAGCCTCATCTATCCTGTCCGTCTGTCTGTCCTGCCCAGCGACATACATCCTGTCTGTCTGTCCTAACCCAGCCACATCCATCCTAACTGTCTGTCTGACTGTCCTCACCCAGCCACATCCATCCTGACTGTCTGTACTAAGCCAGCCTCATCCATCCTGTCCGTCTGTCTGTCCTAACCCAGCCACTTCCATCCTGTCCGTCTGTCTGTCCTAACCCAGCCACGTCCATCCTGTCTGTCTGTCTGTCCTAACCCAGCCACATCCATTGACTGTCTGTCTGACTGTCCTAACCCAGCCACATCCATTGACTGTCTGTCTGACTGTCCTAACCCAGCCACATCCATCCTGACTGTCTGACAGTCCTAACCCAGCCACATCCATCCTGTCTGTCTCTGTCTGTCTGTCTGTCTGTCTGTCTGTCTGTCTGTCTGTCTGTCTGTCTGTCTGTCTGTCTGTCTGTCTGTCTGTCTGTCCTCACCCAGCCACATCCATCCTGACTGTCTGTCTGTCCTCACCCAGCCACATCCATCCTGACTGTCTGTCTGTCCTCACCCAGCCACATCCATCCTGACTGTCTGTCTCTCCTCACCCAGCCACATCCATCCTGACTGTCTGTCTGTCTGTCCTCACCCAGCCACATCCATCCAGACTGTCTGTCCTAACCCAGCCACGTCCATCCTGTCTGTCTGTCTGTCCTAACCCAGCCACATCCATCGACTGTCTGACTGTCCTCACCCAGCCACGTCCATCCTGACTGTCTGTCTGTCTGTCTGTCTGTCTGTCTGTCTGTCTGTCTGTCTGTCTGTCTGTCTGTCTGTCTGTCTGTCTGTCCTAACCCAGCCACATCCATCCTGACTGTCTGTCTGTCCTCACCCCAGCCACATCCATCCTGACTGTCTGTCTGTCTGTCCTAACCCAGCCACATCCATCCTGACTGTCTTTCTGTCCTAACACAGCCACACCCATCATGACTGTCTGTCTGTCCTAACCCAGCCACATCCATCCTGTCCGTCTGTCTGTCCTAACCCAGCCACATCCATCCAGACTGTCTGTCCTAACCCAGCCATGTCCATCCTGTCTGTCTGTCTGTCTGTCTGTCTGTCTGTCTGTCTGTCTGTCTGTCTGTCTGTCTGTCTGTCTGTCTGTCCTAACCCAGCCACATCCATTGACTGTCTGTCTGACTGTCCTAACACAGCCACATCCATCCTGACTGTCTGACTGTCATCACCCAGCCACATCCATCCTGTCTGTCTGTCTTTCTGTCCTAACCCAGCCACATCCATCCTGACTGTCTGACGGTCCTAACCCAGCCACGTCTATCCTGACTGTCTGTCTGTCCTCACCCAGCCACATCCATCCAGACTGTCTGTCCTAACCCAGCCACGTCCATCCTGTCTGTCTGTCTGTCTGTCTATCCTAACACAGCCACATCCATCCTGACTGTCTGCCTGACTGTCCTCACCCAGCCACATCCATCCTGACTGTCTGTCTGTCCTAACCCAGCCACATCGATCCTGACTGTCTGCCTGACTGTCCTCACCCAGCCACATCCACTTTGACCATCTGTCTGACTGTCCTCACCCAGCCACATCCATCCTGACTGTCTGCCTGACTGTCCTCACCCAGCCACATCCACCTTGACCATCTGTCTGACTGTCCTCACCCAGCCACATCCATCCTGACTGTCTGTCTGACAGTCCTAACCCAGCCACATCCATCCTGACCGTCTGTACTAAGCCAGCCACATCCATCCTGACTGTCTGTTTGTCTGACTGTCCTCACCCAGCCACATCCATCCTGACTGTCTGTCTGACTGTCCTCACCCAGCCATGTCCATCCTGACTGTCTGTCTGACTGTCCTTACCCAGACACACCCATCCTGACTGTCTGTCTGACTGTCCTTACCCAGCCACACCATCCTGACTGTCTGACTGTCCTCACCCAGCCACATCCATCTTGACTGTCTGTCTGACTGTCCTCACCCAGCCACATCCATCCTGACTGTCTGTCTGACTGTCCTCACCCAGCCACATCCATCCTGACTGTCTGTCTGACTGTCCTCACCCAGCCATGTCCATCCTGACTGTCTGTCTGACTGTCCTTACCCAGCCACACCCATCCTGACTGTCTGACTGTCCTCACCCAGCCACATCCATCTTGACTATCTGCCTGACTGTCCTAACCAGCCACATCCACCCTGACTGTCTGTACTAAGCCAGCCAGATCCATCCTGACTGTCTGTCTGACTGTCCTCACCCAGCCACATCCATCCTGACTGTCTGCCTGACTGTCCTCACCCAGCCACATCCATCCTGACTGTCTGTCTGACTGTCCTAACCCAGCCACATCCATCCTGACTGTCTGCCTGACTGTCCTCACCCAGCCACATCCACCTTGACCATCTGTCTGACTGTCCTCACCCAGCCACATCCATCCTGACTGTCTGTACTAAGCCAGCCACATCCATCCTTTCTGTCTGTCTGTCCTGACCAGCAACATTCACCCTGTCTGTCTGTCCTAACCCAGCCACATCCATCGACTGTCTGTCTGACTGTCCTAACCCAGCCACATCCATCGACTGTCTGTCTGACTGTCCTCACCCAGCCACATCCATCCTGACTGTCTGTACTAAGCCAGCCACATCCATCCTGTCCGTCTGTCTGTCCTAACCCAGCCACATACATCCTGTCCGTCTGTCTGTCCTAACCCAGCCACATCCATCCTGTCCATCTGTCTGTCCTAACCCAGCCACATCCATCCAGACTGTCTGTCCTAACCCAGCCACGTCCATCCTGTCTGTCTGTCTGTCTGTCTGTCTGTCTGTCTGTCTGTCCTAACACAGCCACATCCATCCTGTCTGTCTGTCTGTCCTAACCCAGCCACATCCATTGACTGTCTGTCTGACTGTCCTAACCCAGCCACATCCATCGACTGTCTGTCTGACTTTCCTCGCCCAGCCACATCCATCCTGTCTGTCTGTCTGTCCTAACCCAGCCACATCCATCCTGACTGTCTGACGGTCCTAACCCAGCCACGTCCATCCTGACTGTCTGTCTGTCTGTCTGTCTGTCTGTCTGTCTGTCTGTCTGTCTGTCTGTCCTCACCCATCCACATCCATCCTGACTGTCTGTCTGTCCTCCCCAGCCACATCCATCCAGACTGTCTGTCCTAACCCAGCCACGTCCATCCTGTCTGTCTGTCTGTCCTAACACAGCCACATCCATCCTGACTGTCTGCCTGACTGTCCTCACCCAGCCACATCCATCCTGACTGTCTGCCTGACTGTCCTCACCCAGCCACATCCATCCTGACTGTCTGCCTGACTGTCCTCACCCAGCCACATCCACCTTGACCATCTGTCTGACTGTCCTCACCCAGCCACATCCATCCTGACTGTCTGTACTAACCAGCCTCATCTATCCTGTCCGTCTGTCTGTCCTATCCAGCGACATACATCCTGTCTGTCTGTCCTAACCCAGCCACATCCATCCTAACTGTCTGTCTGACTGTCCTCACCCAGCCACATCCACTTTGACCATCTGTCTGACTGTCCTCACCCAGCCACATCCATCCTGACTGTCTGCCTGACTGTCCTCACCCAGCCACATCCATCCTTGACCATCTGTCTGACTGTCCTCACCCAGCCACATCCATCCTGACTGTCTGTCTGACAGTTCTAACCCAGCCACATCCATCCTGACTGTCTGTACTAAGCCACATCCATCCTGACTGTCTGTTTGTCTGACTGTCCTCACCCAGCCACATCCATCCTGACTGTCTGTCTGACTGTCCTCACCCAGCCATGTCCATCCTGACTGTCTGTCTGACTGTCCTACCCAGCCACACCCATCCTGACTGTCTGTCTGACTGTCCTACCCAGCCACACCATCCTGACTGTCTGACTGACTGTCCTCACCCAGCCACATCCATCTTGACTGTCTGTCTGACTGTCCTCACCCAGCCACATCCATCCTGACTGTCTGTCTGACTGTCCTCACCCAGCCACATCCATCCTGATTGTCTGTCTGACTGTCCTCACCCAGCCATGTCCATCCTGACTGTCTGTCTGACTGTCCTTACCCAGCCACACCCATCCTGACTGTCTGACTGTCCTCACCCAGCCACATCCATCTTGACTATCTGTCTGGCTGTCCTAACCAGCCACATCCACCCTGACTGTCTGTGTCTAAGCCAGCCAGATCCATCCTGACTGTCTGTCTGACTGTCCTCACCCAGCCACATCCATCCTGACTGTCTGCCTGACTGTCCTCACCCAGCCACATCCATCCTGACTGTCTGTCTGACTGTCCTAACCCAGCCACATCCATCCTGACTGTCTGCCTGACTGTCCTCACCCAGCCACATCCACCTTGACCATCTGTCTGACTGTCCTCACCCAGCCACATCCATCCTGACTGTCTGTACTAAGCCAGCCACATCCATCCTTTCTGTCTGTCTGTCCTAGACCAGCAACATTCACCCTGTCTGTCTGTCCTAACCCAGCCACATCCATCGACTGTCTGTCTGACTGTCCTAACCCAGCCACATCCATCCTGACTGTCTGACTGTCCTCACCCAGCCACATCCATCCTGACTGTCTGTACTAAGCCAGCCACATCCATCCTGTCCGTCTGTCTGTCCTAACCCAGCCACATACATCCTGTCCGTCTGTCTGTCCTAACCCAGCCACATCCATCCTGTCCATCTGTCTGTCCTAACCCAGCCACATCCATCCAGACTGTCTGTCCTAACCCAGCCACGTCCATCCTGTCTGTCTGTCTGTCTGTCTGTCTGTCTGTCTGTAACACAGCCACATCCATCCTGTCTGTCTGTCTGTCCTAACCCAGCCACATCCATTGACTGTCTGTCTGACTGTCCTAACCCAGCCACATCCATCGACTGTCTGTCTGACTTTCCTCGCCCAGCCACATCCATCCTGTCTGTCTGTCTGTCCTAACCAGCCACATCCATCCTGACTGTCTGACGGTCCTAACCCAGCCACGTCCATCCTGACTGTCTGTCTGTCTGTCTGTCCTCACCCAGCCACATCCATCCTGACTGTCTGTCTGTCCTCCCCAGCCACATCCATCCAGACTGTCTGTTCTAACCCAGCCATGTCCATCCTGTCTGTCTGTCTGTCTGTCTGTCCTAACACAGCTACATCCATCCTGACTGTCTGCCTGACTGTCCTCACCCAGCCACATCCATCCTGACTGTCTGCCTGACTGTCCTCACCCAGCCACATCCATCCTGACTGTCTGCCTGACTGTCTCACCCAGCCACATCCACCTTGACCATCTGTCTGACTGTCCTCACCCAGCCACATCCATCCTGACTGTCTGTACTAAGCCAGCCTCATCTATCCTGTCCGTCTGTCTGTCCTAGCCCAGCGACATACATCCTGTCTGTCTGTCCTAACCCAGCCACATCCATCCTAACTGTCTGTCTGACTGTCCTCACCCAGCCACATCCATCCTGACTGTCTGTACTAAATGAGCCACATCCATCCTGTCCGTCTGTCTGTCCTAACCCAGCTACTTCCATCCTGCCCGTCTGTCTGTCCTAACCCAGCCACGTCCATCCTGTCTGTCTGTCTGTCCTAACCCAGCCACATCCATTGACTGTCTGTCTGACTGTCCTAACCCAGCCACATCCATTGACTGTCTGTCTGACTGTCCTAACCCAGCCACATCCATCCTGACTGTCTGACAGTCCTAACCAGCCACATCCATCCTGTCTGTCTGTCTGTCTGTCTGTCTGTCTGTCTGTCTGTCTGTCTGTCTGTCTGTCTGTCTGTCTGTCTGTCTGTCTGTCTGTCTGTCTGTCTCTGTCCTCACCCAGCCACATCCATCCTGACTGTCTGTCTGTCCTCACCCAGCCACATCCATCCTGACTGTCTGTCTGTCCTCACCCAGCCACATCCATCCTGACTGTCTGTCTCTCCTCACCCAGCCACATCCATCCTGACTGTCTGTCTGTCTGTCCTCACCCAGCCACATCCATCCAGACTGTCTGTCCTAACCCAGCCACGTCCATCCTGTCTGTCTGTCTGTCCTAACCCAGCCACATCCATCGACTGTCTGACTGTCCTCACCCAGCCACGTCCATCCTGACTGTCTGTCTGTCTGTCTGTCTGTCTGTCTGTCTGTCTGTCTGTCTGTCTGTCTGTCTGTCTGTCTGTCTGTCTGTCTGTCTGTCTGTCTAACCCAGCCACATCCATCCTGACTGTCTGTCTGTCCTCTGTCCCCAGCGACATCCATCCTGACTGTCTGTCTGTCTGTCCTAACCCAGCCACATCCATCCTGACTGTCTGTACTAAGCCAGCCACATCCATCCTGTCCGTCTGTCTGTCCTAACCCAGCCACTTCCATCCTGTCCGTCTGTCTGTCCTAACCCAGCCACATCCATCCAGACTGTCTGTCCTAACCCAGCCATGTCCATCCTGTCTGTCTGTCTGTCCTAACACAGCCACATCCATCCTGTCTGTCTGTCTGTCTGTCTGTCTGTCTGTCTGTCTGTCTGTCCTAACCCAGCCACATCCATTGACTGTCTGTCTGACTGTCCTAACCCAGCCACATCCATCGACTGACTGTCTGACTGTCCTCACCCAGCCACATCCATCCTGTCTGTCTGTCTTTCTGTCCTAACCCAGCCACATCCATCCTGACTGTCTGACGGTCCTAACCCAGCCACGTCTATCCTGACTGTCTGTCTGTCCTCACCCAGCCACATCCATCCAGACTGTCTGTCCTAACCCAGCCACGTCCATCCTGTCTGTCTGTCTGTCTGTCTATCCTAACACAGCCACATCCATCCTGACTGTCTGCCTGACTGTCCTCACCCAGCCACATCCATCCTGACTGTCTGTCTGTCCTAACCCAGCCACATCGATCCTGACTGTCTGCCTGACTGTCCTCACCCAGCCACATCCACTTTGACCATCTGTCTGACTGTCCTCACCCAGCCACATCCATCCTGACTGTCTGCCTGACTGTCCTCACCCAGCCACATCCACCTTGACCATCTGTCTGACTGTCCTCACCCAGCCACATCCATCCTGACTGTCTGTCTGACAGTCCTAACCCAGCCACATCCATCCTGACCGTCTGTACTAAGCCAGCCACATCCATCCTGACTGTCTGTTTGTCTGACTGTCCTCACCCAGCCACATCCATCCTGACTGTCTGTCTGACTGTCCTCACCCAGCCATGTCCATCCTGACTGTCTGTCTGACTGTCCTTACCCAGACACACCCATCCTGACTGTCTGTCTGACTGTCCTACCCAGCCACACCCATCCTGACTGTCTGACTGTCCTCACCCAGCCACATCCATCTTGACTGTCTGTCTGACTGTCCTCACCCAGCCACATCCATCCTGACTGTCTGTCTGACTGTCCTCACCCAGCCACATCCATCCTGACTGTCTGTCTGACTGTCCTCACCCAGCCATGTCCATCCTGACTGTCTGTCTGACTGTCCTTACCCAGCCACACCCATCCTGACTGTCTGACTGTCTCACCCAGCCACATCCATCTTGACTATCTGTCTGACTGTCCTAACCAGCCACATCCACCCTGACTGTCTGTACTAAGCCAGCCAGATCCATCCTGACTGTCTGTCTGACTGTCCTCACCCAGCCACATCCATCCTGACTGTCTGCCTGACTGTCCTCACCCAGCCACATCCATCCTGACTGTCTGTCTGACTGTCCTAACCCAGCCACATCCATCCTGACTGTCTGCCTGACTGTCTCACCCAGCCACATCCACCTTGACCATCTGTCTGACTGTCCTCACCCAGCCACATCCATCCTGACTGTCTGTACTAAGCCAGCCACATCCATCCTTTCTGTCTGTCTGTCCTAGCCCAGCAACATTCACCCTGTCTGTCTGTCCTAACCCAGCCACATCCATCGACTGTCTGTCTGACTGTCCTCACCCAGCCACATCCATCCTGACTGTCTGTACTAAGCCAGCCACATCCATCCTGTCCGTCTGTCTGTCCTAACCCAGCCACATACATCCTGTCCGTCTGTCTGTCCTAACCCAGCCACATCCATCCTGTCCATCTGTCTGTCCTAACCCAGCCACATCCATCGGACTGTCTGTCCTAACCCAGCTGTCCATCCTGTCTGTCTGTCTGTCTGTCTGTCTGTCTGTCCTAACACAGCCACATCCATCCTGTCTGTCTGTCTGTCCTAACCCAGCCACATCCATTGACTGTCTGTCTGACTGTCCTAACCCAGCCACATCCATCGACTGTCTGTCTGACTTTCCTCGCCCAGCCACATCCATCCTGTCTGTCTGTCTGTCTAACCCAGCCACATCCATCCTGACTGTCTGACGGTCCTAACCCAGCCACGTCCATCCTGACTGTCTGTCTGTCTGTCTGTCTGTCTGTCTGTCTGTCTGTCTGTCTGTCATCCATCTGTCTCGTCTCGTCTGTCCTGTCCACATCCATCTGACTGTCTGTTCTGTCCCAGCCACATCCATCCTGTCTGTCTGTCTGTCCTAACCAGCCAGCATCCATCTGACTGTCTGTCTGTCTGTCTCACCCAGCCACATCCATCCTGGATTGTCTGTCTGACTGTCTCCTCACCTCAGCCACATCCATCCTGACTGTCTGTCTGACTGTCCTCACCCAGCCACATCCATCCTGTCTGTCTGTTGTCTGTCACCCAGCCACATCCATCCTGGGACTGTCTGTCTGACTGTCCTCAGCCAGCATCTGTCATCCATCCGTCTGTCTGTCTGTACTAAGCCAGCCACATCATCCTGTCTGTCTGTCTCTAACCCAGCCACATCCATCCTAACTGTCTGTCTGACTGTCTCACCAGCCACATCCATCCTGACTGTCTGTCTGACTGTCCTCATCTATCCTGTCCACTGTCTGTCCTGACTGTCCTGCCTGACTGTCCTCACCCAGCCACATCCACCTTGACCATCTGTCTGACTGTCCTCACCCAGCCACATCCATCCTGACTGTCTGTCTGACAGTCCTAACCCAGCCACATCCATCCTGACTGTCTGTCCTAAGCCAGCCACATCCATCCTGACTGTCTGTTTGTCTGACTGTCCTCACCCAGCCACATCCATCCTGACTGTCTGTCTGACTGTCCTCACCCAGCCATGTCCATCCTGACTGTCTGTCTGACTGTCCTAACCCAGCCACATCCATCCTGACTGTCTGTCTGACTGTCCTAACCCAGCCACATCCATCCTGACTGTCTGTCTGTCCTCACCCAGCCACATCCATCTTGACTGTCTGTCTGACTGTCCTCACCAGCCACATCCATCCTGACTGTCTGTCTGACTGTCTCCTCCCCAGCCACATCCATCCTGACTGTCTGTCTGACTGTCCTCACCCAGCCATGTCCATCCTGACTGTCTGTCTGACTGTCCTCCCAGCCACACCATCCTGACTGTCTGTCTGTCTCACCCAGCCACATCCATCTGACTGTCTGGCTGTCCTCCCAGCCACATCCACCCTGACTGTCTGTACTAAGCTGTGCAGATCCATCCTGACTGTCTGTCTGACTGTCCTCACCAGCCACATCCATCCTGATTGTCTGCCTGACTGTCCTCACCCAGCCACATCCATCCTGGATTGCTCTGTCTGACTGTCCTAACCCAGCCACATCCATCTCTGACTGTCTGCCTGACTGTCTCACCCAGCCACATCCACCTTGACCATCTGTCTGACTGTCCTCACCAGCCACATCCATCCTGACTGTCTGTACTAAGCCAGCCACATCCATCCTTTCTGTCTGTCTGTCCTGACCAGCAACATTCACCCTGTCTGTCTGTCCTAACCCAGCCACATCCATCGACTGTCTGTCTGACTGTCCTAACCCAGCCACATCCATCCTGACTGTCTGACTGTCCTCACCCAGCCACATCCATCCTGACTGTCTGTACTGTCAACCAGCCACATCCATCTTGTCTGTCTGTCTGTTCTAAATGAGCCACATACATCCTGTCCGTCTGTCTGTCTAACCCAGCCACATCCATCCTGTCCATCTGTTGTCCTAACCCAGCCACATCCATCCAGACTGTCTGTCCTAACCCAGCCACGCCCATCCTGTCTGTCTGTCTGTCTCACTGTCTGTCTGTCTGTCTGTCTGTCCTAACACAGCCACATCCATCCTGTCTGTCTGTCTGTCCTAACCCAGCCACATCCATTGACTGTCTGTCTGACTGTCCTAACCCAGCCACATCCATCGACTGTCTGTCTGACTTTCCTCGCCCAGCCACATCCATCCTGTCTGTCTGTCTGTCCTAACCCAGCCACATCCATCTGTCTGTCTGAGGTCCACAGCCACGTCCATCCTGACTGTCTGTCTGTCTCTGTCTGTCTGTCTCACCCAGCCACATCCATCCTGACTGTCTGTCTGTCCTCCCCAGCCACATCCATCCAGACTGTCTGTTCTAACCCAGCCATGTCCATCCTGTCTGTCTGTCTGTCTGTCCTAACACAGCCATCCATCCTGACTGTCTGTTTGACTGTCCTCACCAGCCACATCCATCTCTGACTGTCTGCCTGACTGTCCTCACCCAGCCACATCCATCCTGACTGTCTGCCTGACTGTCCTCACCCAGCCACATCCACCTTGACCATCTGTCTGACTGTCCTCACCCAGCCACATCCATCCTGACTGTCTGTATAAGCTGCCTCATCTATCTGTCCGTCTGTCTGTCCTAGCCAGCGACATACATCCTGTCTGTCTGTCCTAAGCCAGCCACATCCATCCTGACTGTCTGTCTGACTGTCTCACCCAGCCACATCCATCCTGACTGTCTGTACTAAGCCAGCCACATCCATCCTGTCCGTCTGTCTGTCCTATTGACCCAGCTACTCCATCCTGCCCGTCTGTCTGTCCTAACCCAGCCACGTCCATCTCTGTCTGTCTGTCTGTCCTAATTCCAGCTACATCCATTGACTGTCTGTCTGTCTGTCCTAACCCAGCCACATCCATTGACTGTCTGTCTGACTGTCCTAACTCCAGCCACATCCATCCTGACTGTCTGACAGTCCTAACCCCAGCCACATCCATCCTGTCTGTCTGTCTGTCTGTCTGTCTGTCTGTCTGTCTGTCTGTCTGTCTGTCTGTCTGTCTGTCTGTCTGTCTGTCTGTCCATCTGTGACTGTCTGTCTGTCTGTCCTCACCCAGCCACATCCATCCTGACTGTCTGTCTGTCCTCACCCAGCCACATCCATCCTGACTGTCTGTCTGTCCTCACCAGCCACATCCATCCTGACTGTCTGTCCTCCTCACCCAGCCATCCATCCTGACTGTCTGTCTGACTGTCCTCACCCAGCCACATCCATCCTGACTGTCTGTCCTGCCACATCCATCCTGTCTGTCTGTCTGTCCTAACCCAGCCACATCCATCTGACTGTCTGACTGTCCTCACCCAGCCACGTCCATCCTGACTGTCTGTCTGTCTGTCTGTCCTGTCTGTCTGTCTGTCTGTCTGTCTGTCTGTCTGTCTGTCTGTCTAACCAGCCACATCCATCCTGACTGTCTGTCTGTCCTCACTCCAGCGACATCCATCCTGACTGTCTGTCTGTCTGTCCTAACCCAGC
>NW_024609248.1:117500-127690 GCF_018296145.1 Oncorhynchus tshawytscha | reverse complement strand
TCTAGATGTAACCATTCTAGATGTAACCATTCTAGATGTAACCATTCTAGGTGTAACCATTCTAGATGTAACCATTCTAGATATAACCATTCTAGATGTAACCATTCTAGATATAACCATTCTAGATGTAACCATTCTAGATGTAACCATTCTAGATATAACCATTCTCGATGTAACCATTCTAGATATAACCGTTCTAGATATAACCATTCTAACATATTTTCCTCAGACTAATACATTAGCTCGTCCTTTGCTTGGCATTGTAACGATAACACGAAACTAACTAGATACCGTTCTCAGACCGTGTACCTTCCTGTCTTCTGTCTCCTCCAGGCCAGGCCTACGACCTGCTCTCTGCCCTGGGATCACCTCCTGCTACTTCCTGTCTGACAGAGACAGAAGAAAAGAGAGAAGGACAGAACAGAGGAGGACAAGAACAGAGTGAGAGTCATGTTGATGTGACTCCACAGTGCAGTGAGGTAGCTCTCCTGAAGAGGAAGCTGTCCTTCACACAACATCAGCTGGTTAGTACCTCAACAGCAGCTGGTTAGTACCTCAACAGCAGTTGGTTAGTATCTCAACATCAGCTGGTTAGTACCTCAACAGCAGCTGGTTAGTACCTCAACAACAGCTGGTTAGTACCTCAACAGCAGCTGGTTAGTACCTCAACAGCAGCTGGTTAGTACCTCAACAGCAGCTGGTTAGTACCTCAACAGCAGCTGGTTAGTACCTCAACAGCAGCTGGTTAGTACCTCAACAGCAGCTGGTTAGTACCTCAACAGCTGGTTAGTACCTCAACAGCAGCTGGTTAGTAACTCAACAACAGCTGGTTAGTACCTCAACAGCAGCTGGTTAGTACCTCAACAGCAGCTGGTTAGTACCTCAACAGCAGCTGGTTAGTACCTCAACAGCAGCTGGTTAGTACCTCAACAGCTGGTTAGTACCTCAACAGCAGCTGTTTAGTACCTCAACAACAGCTGGTTAGTACCTCAACAGCAGCTGGTTAGTACCTCAACAGCTGGTTAGTACCTCAACAGCAGCTGGTTAGTACCTCAACAGCAGCTGGTTAGTACCTCAACAGCAGCTGGTTAGTACCTCAACAACACTAGGCCTGTGTTCCAAATGGCACACTATTCCCTACTGAATATATGGCACTACTTTGGACCAACATAGTGCATGACTTTTGACCAATATAGTGCACTACTTTGGACCAATATAGTGCACTACTTTGGACCAATATAGTGCATGACTTTGAACCAATATAGTGCACTACTTTGGACCAATATAATTCACTACTTTGGACCAATATAGTGCACTACTTTGGACCAATATAGTGCACTACTTTGGACCATAGCCCATAGGACAAAAAATACAATAATTTGGCACCAGAATCTGAATTTGTTTAAGTTAAATCCCGACCTAAATGATCTTCTCTCAGGGGCAAACCCTAACTTCCACTTAAGTCAACATTTCCACTTAATCTCCCATTGACATCAACACATGAATAAGTGAAAATGTATCTATATTGGAATTAAGGATTCGCCTCTCGGTGTCTCTATTTGTCTGTGTTGCAGGAATCCCTGAAGAAAAGGCTTGTCGAGGCGCTGAAAGAAAACTACAACTTGAGACTAACCAGCCTGAAGCAGGACTCCTCTACCACTGCAGAGACCAACTGTGAGTTGCCTTGTCTATGGCACAGTGTCTCCATTTCTGTGTCTTTTGGATGGTGTGGACAAATCTCTCTCTTCTCTGCTCCCTCTGTGTGTGTGTGTGTGTGTCTGTGTGTGTGTGTGTGTGTGTGTAGGTGGCAGGCATTGGGACAGGTGTCTACAGAGACAGGTGCTAGTTCTGAGAGAGCAGGAGACACACCTGAGACAACTGGAGCAGACCATTGTGCTTCTACAGGGCAAGCACAGGTCAATACACACACACACACACACACACACTCACACACACACACACACACACACACACACACACACAATTAACTCGACATTCTGTCTGTCAAAAGTCTGTGCCAAGACTCTCTTTTTGTCACCCTCCAAAAATGTGTTTTTTGTATTTATGTATTTTCCACAGGTCTTTGGTGTCCAATAATAACTCTCTGTTGGGACATCTAAATGAACACATAACAGAACAAACAGAGTCCAGGGTCCAGAGAATCCAGCCAGCAGACTAATCTAATGAGTTCAACATTGAACATCAATTCAAGCCTTTGCCAAGATTGTACTGCGTTCTAATGAATAGAGCCTACTCTGTAAACTGTGTAGGCTATGTTTGGCATACTGTGAAATGACATTGTATTTGTAATAGACCTGCTTTTTATATGCACTCAAATGTATTTATCAAAACAATTAAAAATAAATTAAAAAATCACTTCTAAAGAAAGATAACGTTAGTTATCATAATACACTTTTCTGTATTGTCATTTGTGTAATTAGATGATATTAAAGCGATGTTTTTTCCACAGTGTTTACACCCTCCGAAGCTACTCGGTCGTTCCTCCAGCGGGCCTCGGATGTGACGTCACTGACGCAGAGGAAACCGTTTCAGTGACGTCACGGTCCACATTTTAAACGGCTCCTTGAGGCCGGCGGTCAAAACGGAGACAAAATCTACTTTCTTCGCAATAGCCAGGCCTATATTTTGAAACAGTAGTGCATTTAAATATATATATATATATATATATATATATTTTTAACAAAGTTTGATTAAGAAGAAGGTAGCTGATGAATAATGAATTGGGGGTGATTTTTGATAGCTAGCCAGATGTTAGCAACGGGCGAAGTGAAGTGGAGACGGTAGTTGCTGCTAGGTTTATAACTAATTAACTTTCTGTTTCTTTACCTGGCTTTTGCGTAAAGTTTATTTAAAAAAAAAAAGAAAAAAAAAAAAAAGTAAGCTAATATAAGGCCAAATGGCAACTGAACAGGACAATCAATTTTGTTCCTTCAACGTTGGTGGTTGTTTTTTTTCCTTCCGGTTCAACCGACTTTCTCACCTTCAGGACTCCTTGCTTCTCAAAGACACGTCTTCTGGTCAGAAACCACGGTGGTTTATCGACAGAGACGGATGCACATTCAGACATGTACAGTATTATCTACAAACTGGGAAACTAGCTACATCATGTGTATCAGAATTTAATATTTTATATGAGCTTACTGCAGGTCTACGTCTAACGTCACTGCTACAGGTACATCAATTCATCGATCAACCCTTTTTGCCGTTTGCAAAGTTAAAAGACATGATTATTAGTCTACCTAATATGGTAAAGTAACGCAAACAGTCTACTGTTTCACAATAATATTCAATCAAGGTTTAAAAAAACGAAATCAAAACAATAAGGCTGCATTTAGACAAGCAGCCCAATTCTGATCTTTTTTTTCTCAATAAGTGGTCTTTTGACCAATCAGTTGAGCTCTGAAAAAGATTGGATTTGAAGAGGGCTGATGTGATTGGTCGGGAAAGATCTTGTACTACATCATTGAGTCTAACATAAAAAAATAAACTTGGACAACTTTTTAAGAATAAGTTCATTTATACTGAAAATATTTCATGTTTACACTATCATAATTTATATCCTAGTGTGTACATAGTTATTTATTTATTTATTACTAGTTTATTACTATTAGTTATATTACTATGCATACTAACTTCCTCTAATTACTTACTGTAATGTTGAGGGAGGCAGATCTAAGCATTTCACTGCACCTTTTATACCGGGTGCTGTAAACTATATGTAACAAATAACATTTGATTCGATATGAAGTGGCTCATGATTTATGTCCTCGGATTAATTTCCCACTAGGCCTTAGAGAACCTCCAGTCAGGGAAGCATTTCCTGCGAGACCGGCCAGTAGACCTGCAGGTGACTGAGAGAGCCACCCTGAACTACTGGAAGACCAGAATCTGTAACACCAGAGAACCTGAATCCATAGCCAGCCCAGTGTCCTCAGGTAGGCCCCCCATAGCCAGCCCAGTGTCCTCAGGTAGGCTCTGATGTCACTGTGTTGTTGTGTAGTTCATGACACGGTACCCCTGGGTCTGGTGGGGACTCCTCTGGTCGACGGTGACGAGGAGGTGCTGTACTGCTTCGTTCCCATGGAGACGATCCGCCTGTACCCCGCCCTGGTGACGCCTCACAACCTTCTGTGGCTGTGTGACGACCTGGTCGTCATCGAGTGTGACAGCTCTCTCTTCAGATTCATAGGTAAGTTTAATTGAATTATTTGGCCTAGGGACCATAGGCTATCGAGGACTCATCTACATCACACTCTGTTCTGGGCAGCTAGTCTTCTCAACCTTGTTCCATCCCATACCGGATGTTCTGGTGTCTGCTTCAAGCTCCAGCTTTCCTTTAGTCATATCCAACAAAGAAACCAACATCAACCTAAAACTCAGAATCTAGAAAATTCTAGAAGTATCTTTTATTTTTGATTTATTTGTCCGTTATTCTACCAGGTGAGTTGACTGAGAACATGTTCTCATTTACAGCAACGACCTGGGGAATAGTTACAGGGGAGAGGAAGGGGATGAATGAGACAGTTGTAAACTGGGGATTATTAGGTGACCATGATGGTTTGAGGGCCAGATTGGGAATTTAGCCAGGACACCAGGGGTTAACACCCATTGTCTTACGATAAGTGCCATGGGATCTTTAATGACCTCAGAGAGTCACCCTTATTACACCCTCATCTACAACATATCCAGAGATCTTAACTTAGCCTCTATTCCCATTACAACCAAACACCAATCAACTCAATAGGAACTCCCAACAAACCTACCTCTCAAAGCTTCAGTTACTGTTTCTTACTCCAGTGGCCTTGTGCCTTCACATCTTCACAAGTAGCTACAGTAAGGACCAGTGTTACTCTCTGGTATTATCTCTAGTAGCTACAGTAAGGATCAGTATTTTCTGTAGTAGCTACAGTAAGGATCAGTATTACCCTCTGGTATTATCTCTAGTAGCTACAGTAAGGATCAGTGTTACCCTCTGGTATTATCTCTAGTAGCTACAGTAAGGATCAGTATTTTCTGTAGGAGCTACAGTAAGGATCAGTATTACTCTCTGGTATTATCTCTAGTAGCTACAGTAAGGATCAGTATTACCCTCTGGTATTATCTCTAGTAGCTACAGTAAGGATCACTATTATCTCTAGTAGCTACAGTAAGGATCAGTGTTACCCTCTGGTATTATCTCTAGTAGCTACAGTAAGGATCAGTATTACCCTCTGGTATTATCTCTAGTAGCTACAGTAAGGATCACTATTATCTCTAGTAGCTACAGTAAGGATCAGTATTACCCTCTGGTATTATCTCTAGTAGCTACAGTAAGGATCAGTATTACCCTCTGGTATTATCTCTAGTAGCTACAGTAAGGATCAGTGTTACCCTCTGGTATTATCTCTAGTAGCTACAGTAAGGATCAGTGTTACTCTCTGGTATTATCTCTAGTAGCTACAGTAAGGATCACTATTATCTCTAGTAGCTACAGTAAGGATCACTATTATCTCTAGTAGCTACAGTAAGGATCACTATTATCTCTAGTAGCTACAGTAAGGACCCTATCTATTATCTCTAGTAGCTACAGTAAGGATCAGTATTACCCTCTGGTATTATCTCTAGTAGCTACAGTAAGGATCACTATTATCTCTAGTAGCTACAGTAAGGATCAGTATTACCCTCTGGTATTATCTCTAGTAGCTACAGTAAGGATCAGTATTACCCTCTGGTATTATCTCTAGTAGCTACAGTAAGGATCAGTGTTACTCTCTGGTATTATCTCTAGTAGCTACAGTAAGGATCAGTGTTACTCTCTGGTATTATCTCTAGTAGCTACAGTAAGGATCAGTGTTACTCTCTGGTATTATCTCTAGTAGCTACAGTAAGGATCAGTGTTACTCTCTGGTATTATCTCTAGTAGCTACAGTAAGGATCAGTGTTACTCTCTGGTATTATCTCTAGTAGCTACAGTAAGGATCAGTGTTACTCTCTGGTATTATCTCTAGTAGCTACAGTAAGGATCACTATTATCTCTAGTAGCTACAGTAAGGATCACTATTATCTCTAGTAGCTACAGTAAGGATCACTATTATCTCTAGTAGCTACAGTAAGGATCACTATTATCTCTAGTAGCTACAGTAAGGATCACTATTATCTCTAGTAGCTACAGTAAGGATCACTATTATCTCTAGTAGCTACAGTAAGGACCCTATCTATTATCTCTGGTATCTGACTCTCTGTAATGATTACTGTCATTGTGTTTATCTGGATGATTCAGTTGATGTAGTGTTTGTCGAACCTCCGAAGGAAATAAGCGTGTTTCGGTACGTGTGTTTGCGTGCATGCATGCGTGTGTGTGTGTGTGGCGTGTTTGAATGTATTTCCGTGTGTATCTCTGCGAATGTGAAGCAGCAGCATCTCCTAACAGGTGATGAGAGCCATGTGTCTGTGTTCTGTTCAGCTAATTACCTTCAGACTGGAAACATCTTCCTGCCAGAGGACTTCAGTGATCATGACAGGTTGAACCAGGAGGCTGGAGCAGCTGGCATGACGGACTTCCTGGAAGAGTTACAGAAACGACCCGGTAGGGAATCTGGTCTATAGTAGTACCACTATATAGGGAATAGGGCTCTGGTCTATAGTAGTACCACTATATAGGGAATAGGGCTCTGGTCTATAGTAGTACCACTATATAGGGAATAGGGCTCTGGTCTATAGTAGTACCACTATATAGGGAATAGGGCTCTGGTCTATAGTAGTACCACTATATAGGGAATAGGGCCCTGGTCTATAGTAGTACCACTATATAGGGAATAGGGCTCTGGTCTATAGTAGTACCACTATATAGGGAATAGGGCTCTGGTCTATAGTAGTACCACTATATAGGGAATAGGGCTCTGGTCTATAGTAGTACCACTATATAGGGAATAGGGCTCTGGTCTATAGTAGTACCACTATATAGGGAATAGGGCTCTGGTCTATAGTAGTACCACTATATAGGGAATAGGGCTCTGGTCTATAGTAGTACCACTATATAGGGAATAGGGCTCTGGTCTATAGTAGTACCACTATATAGGGAATAGGGATCTGGTCTATAGTAGTACCACTATATAGGGAATAGGGCTCTGGTCTATAGTAGTACCACTATATATGGAATAGGGCTCTGGTCTATAGTAGTACCACTATATAGGGAATAGGGCTCTTGTCTATAGTAGTACCACTATATAGGAATAGGGCTCTGGTCTATAGTAGTACCACTATATAGGGAATAGGGCTCTGGTCTATAGTAGTACCACTATATAGGGAATAGGGCTCTGGTCTATAGTAGTACCACTATATAGGGAATAGGGCTCTGGTCTATAGTAGTACCACTATATAGGGAATAGGGCTCTGGTCTATAGTAGTACCACTATATAGGGAATAGGGCTCTGGTCTATAGTAGTACCACTATATAGGGAATAGGGCTCTGGTCTATAGTAGTACCACTATATAGGGAATAGGGCTCTGGTCTATAGTAGTACCACTATATAGGGAATAGGGTTCTGGTCTATAGTAGTACCACTATATAGGGAATAGGGCTCTGGTCTATAGTAGTATCACTATATAGGGAATAGTGCTCTGGTCTATAGTAGTACCACTATATAGGGAATAGTGCTCTGGTCTATAGTAGTACCACTATATAGGGAATAGGGCTCTGGTCTATAGTAGTACCACTATATAGGGAATAGGGCTCTGGTCTATAGTAGTCTACTATATAGGGAATAGGGCTCTGGTCTATAGTAGTCTACTATATAGGGAATAGGGCTCTGGTCTATAGTAGTACCACTATATAGGGAATAGGACTCTGGTCTATAGTAGTAGCACTATATAGGGAATAGGGCTCTGGTCTATAGTAGTACCACTATATAGGGAATAGGGCTCTGGTCTATAGTAGTACCACTATATAGGGAATAGGGCTCTGGTCTATAGTAGTACCACTATATAGGGAATAGGGCTCTGGTCTATAGTAGTACCACTATATAGGGAATAGGGCTCTGGTCTATAGTAGTACCACTATATAGGGAATAGTGCTCTGGTCTATAGTAGTACCACTATATAGGGAATAGGGCTCTGGTCTATAGTAGTATCACTATATAGGGAATAGTGCTCTGGTCTATAGTAGTACCACTATATAGGGAATAGGGCTCTGGTCTATAGTAGTACCACTATATAGGGAATAGGGCTCTGGTCTATAGTAGTATCACTATATAGGGAATAGTGCTCTGGTCTATAGTAGTACACTATATAGGGAATAGGGCTCTGGTCTATAGTAGTACCACTATATAGGAATAGGGCTCTGGTCTATAGTAGTGCACTATATAGGGAATAGGGCTCTGGTCTATAGTAGTACCACTATATAGGGAATAGGGCTCTGGTCTATAGTAGTACCACTATATAGGGAATAGGGCTCTGGTCTATAGTAGTACCACTATATAGGGAATAGGGCTCTGGTCTATAGTAGTACCACTATATAGGGAATAGGGCTCTGGTCTATAGTAGTACCACTATATAGGGAATAGGGCTCTGGTCTATAGTAGTACCACTATATATGGAATAGGGCTCTGGTCTATAGTAGTACCACTATATAGGGAATAGGGCTCTTGTCTATAGTAGTGTACTATATAGGGAATAGGGCTCTGGTCTATAGTAGTACCACTATATAGGGAATAGGGCTCTGGTCTATAGTAGTACCACTATATAGGGAATAGGGCTCTGGTCTATAGTAGTGTACTATATAGGGAATAGGGCTCTGGTCTATAGTAGTACCACTATATAGGGAATAGGGCTCTGGTCTATAGTAGTATCACTATATAGGGAATAGGGCTCTGGTCTATAGTAGTACCACTATATAGGGAATAGTGCTCTGGTCTATAGTAGTACCACTATATAGGGAATAGGGCTCTGGTCTATAGTAGTATCACTATATAGGGAATAGTGCTCTGGTCTATAGTAGTACCACTATATAGGGAATAGTGCTCTGGTCTATAGTAGTACCACTATATAGGGAATAGGGCTCTGGTCTATAGTAGTACCACTATATAGGGAATAGGGCTCTGGTCTATAGTAGTCTACTATATAGGGAATAGGGCTCTGGTCTATAGTAGTCTACTATATAGGAATAGGGCTCTGGTCTATAGTAGTACCACTATATAGGGAATAGGACTCTGGTCTATAGTAGTAGCACTATATAGGGAATAGGGCTCTGGTCTATAGTAGTACCACTATATAGGGAATAGGGCTCTGGTCTATAGTAGTACCTACTATATAAACTATCTGGGAATAGGGCTCTGGTCTATAGTAGTACCACTATATAGGGAATAGGGCTCTGGTCTATAGTAGTACCACTATATAGGGAATAGGGCTCTGGTCTATAGTAGTACCACTATATAGGGAATAGGGCTCTGGTCTATAGTAGTACCACTATATAGGGAATAGGGCTCTGGTCTATAGTAACTACAGCGTGTCATTCTTACCACAGAATTGATTGGTGATGACATCATGCAGCCTCAAAATGGCTGCCCTCAGATGAAGCAACAACAGCAGCAGCATCGGTTGACCCCTCAACCTCTGTACATTATGACCTTTGACCTGTTGGTGAGGTACCAGGACTCGGCTCTGGGACAGCTCTGTGTGGACAGTAACGTGGAGGGCAGCAGGCTGCACCTCTCTGGCAACGGGGTGGTCTTCCAACACGTGGAGTAAGTCCATTCAATTCAAATACCCTTTATTTATCCTACAGGAGGCCATTATGTCGGCAGAAGTAGTGTAGATATGGAACAACAAGTCTCTCCATCATCAGTGATGATTAGGGACAGGAGTCTCCTGATCTACTGACCTGACTAGGAAACACTCTGGGCCCCTGTTGTAGTCTATACCTACTGACTAGGAAACACTCTGGGCCCCTGTTGTAGTCTATACCTACTGACTAGGAAACACTCTGGGCCCCTGTTGTAGCCTTGGAAACACTCTGGGTCCCTGTCCTTGGTTGCAACACTTCACTACCGAGTTCCAAACTGCCTCTGGAAGCAACGTCAGCGCAATAACTGTTCATCAGGAGCTTCATGAAATGGGTTTCCATGGCCGAGCAGCCGCACACAAGCCTAACATCACCATGTGTAATGCCAAGCGTCGGCTGGAGGGGTGTAAAG
>NW_024609248.1:65000-112500 GCF_018296145.1 Oncorhynchus tshawytscha | reverse complement strand
GGGAGGTGCAGTAAGTAGGACAGTAGTAGCAGACAAACAGTATAGGGGGAGGTCCAGTAAGTAGGACAGCAGCAGACATACAGTATAGGGGAGGTGCAGTAAGTAGGACAGTAGTAGCAGACATACAGTATAGGGGAGGTGCAGTAAGTAGGACAGTAGCAGACATACAGTATAGGGGAGGTGCAGTAAGAAGGACAGTAGTAGCAGACATACAGTATAGGGGGAGGTGCAGTAAGTAGGACAGTAGCAGACATACAGTATAGGGGGAACTGCAGTAAGTAGGACAGTAGCAGACATACAGTATAGGGGAGGTGCAGTAAGTAGGACAGTAGCAGACATACAGTATAGGGGGAGGTGCAGTAAGTAGGACACTAGCAGACATACAGTATAGGGGAGGTGCAGTAAGTAGGACAGTAGCAGACATACAGTATAGGGGAACTGCAGTAAGTAGGACAGTAGCAGACATACAGTATAGGGGAGGTGCAGTAAGTAGGACAGTAGTAGCAGACAAACAGTATAGGGGAGGTCCAGTAAGTAGGACAGCAGCAGACATACAGTATAGGGGAGGTGCAGTAAGTAGGACAGTAGTAGCAGACATACAGTATAGGGGAGGTGCAGTAAGTAGGACAGTAGCAGACATACAGTATAGGGGGAGGTGCAGTAAGAAGGACAGTAGTAGCAGACATACAGTATAGGGGAGGTGCAGTAAGTAGGACAGTAGCAGACATACAGTATAGGGGGAGGTGCAGTAAGTAGGACAGTAGTAGCAGACATACAGTATAGGGGGAGGTGCAGTAAGTAGGACAGTAGCAGACATACAGTATAGGGGAGGTGCAGTAAGAAGGACAGTAGTAGCAGACATACAGTATAGGGGAGGTGCAGTAAGTAGGACAGTAGCAGACATACAGTATAGGGGAGGTGCAATAAGTAGGACAGTAGCAGACATACAGTATAGGGGGAACTGCAGTAAGTAGGACAGTAGCAGACATACAGTATAGGGGAGGTGCAGTAAGTAGGACAGTAGTAGCAGACAAACAGTATAGGGGAGGTCAGTAAGTAGGACAGCAGCAGACATACAGTATAGGGGGAGGTGCAGTAAGTAGGACAGTAGTAGCAGACATACAGTATAGGGGAGGTGCAGTAAGTAGGACAGTAGCAGACATACAGTATAGGGGAGGTGCAGTAAGAAGGACAGTAGCAGACATACAGTATAGGGGAGGTGCAGTAAGAAGGACAGTAGCAGACATACAGTATAGGGGAACTGCAGTAAGTAGGACAGTAGCAGACATACAGTATAGGGGGAGGTGCAGTAAGAAGGACAGTAGCAGACATACAGTATAGGGGAGGTGCAGTAAGAAGGACAGTAGCAGACATACAGTATAGGGGGAGGTGCAGTAAGAAGGACAGTAGCAGACATACAGTATAGGGGGAGGTAAACAGTATAGGGGGAGGTCCAGTAAGTAGGACAGCAGCAGACATACAGTATAGGGGGAGGTGCAGTAAGTAGGACAGTAGTAGCAGACATACAGTATAGGGGGAGGTGCAGTAAGTAGGACAGTAGCAGACATACAGTATAGGGGAGGTGCAGTAAGAAGGACAGTAGCAGACATACAGTATAGGGGAGGTGCAGTAAGAAGGACAGTAGCAGACATACAGTATAGGGGGAGGTGCAGTAAGAAGGACAGTAGCAGACATACAGTATAGGGGGAGGTGCAGTAAGAAGGACAGTAGCAGACATACAGTATAGGGGAGGTGCAGTAAGTAGGACAGTAGCAGACATACAGTATAGGGGAGGTGCAGTAAGTAGGACAGTAGCAGACATACAGTATAGGGGAGGTGCAGTAAGAAGGACAGTAGTAGCAGACATACAGTATAGGGGGAGGTGCAGTAAGTAGGACAGTAGCAGACATACAGTATAGGGGGAACTGCAGTAAGTAGGACAGTAGCAGACATACAGTATAGGGGAGGTGCAGTAAGTAGGACAGTAGCAGACATACAGTATAGGGGGAGGTGCAGTAAGTAGGACAGTAGCAGACATACAGTATAGGGGAGGTGCAGTAAGTAGGACAGTAGCAGACATACAGTATAGGGGGAACTGCAGTAAGTAGGACAGTAGCAGACATACAGTATAGGGGAGGTGCAGTAAGTAGGACAGTAGTAGCAGACAAACAGTATAGGGGAGGTCCAGTAAGTAGGACAGCAGCAGACATACAGTATAGGGGAGGTGCAGTAAGTAGGACAGTAGTAGCAGACATACAGTATAGGGGAGGTGCAGTAAGTAGGACAGTAGCAGACATACAGTATAGGGGAGGTGCAGTAAGTAGGACAGTAGTAGGACAGTGACATACAGTATAGGGGAGGTGCAGTAAGTAGGACAGTAGCAGACATACAGTATAGGGGGAGGTGCAGTAAGAAGGACAGTAGTAGCAGACATACAGTATAGGGGAGGTGCAGTAAGTAGGACAGTAGCAGACATACAGTATAGGGGAACTGCAGTAAGTAGGACAGTAGCAGACATACAGTATAGGGGGAGGTGCAGTAAGTAGGACAGTAGCAGACATACAGTATAGGGGAGGTGCAGTAAGTAGGACAGTAGCAGACATACAGTATAGGGGGAGGTGCAGTAAGTAGGACAGTAGCAGACATACAGTATAGGGGGAGGTGCAGTAAGAAGGACAGTAGTAGCAGACATACAGTATAGGGGGAGGTGCAGTAAGTAGGACAGTAGCCGAATAGGGGGAGAGAAGTTCACTATAATAACAGGGCACTGGTAGTGATGTTCTACATCCCCAATGGCACCCTATTCCTTATATATGGTGCACTACTAAGAGCCCTAACCAAGTGCACTATGTCCTCTCTCCCGTGTCTCCTCTCCCCTGTTCCCTCTCTTGTCTCCTCTCCGCTGTCCCCTGTCTCATCCCGTCTCTCCCTCTCCTCTCCCCTGTCTTCTCTCCCCTCTCCTCTCCCCTGTTCCCTCTCTTGTCTCCTCTCCGCTGTCCCGTCTCATCCCGTCTCTCCCCTCTCCTCTCCCCTGTTCCCTCTCTTGTCTCCTCTCCGCTGTCCCCTGTCTCATCCCGTCTCTCCCCTCTCCTCTCCCCTGTTCCCTCTCTTGTCTCCTCTCCGCTGTCCCCTGTCCCGTCCCGTCTCTCCCCTCTCCTCTCCCCTGTTCCCTCTCGTCTCCTCTCCGCTGTCCCCTGTCTCATCCCGTCTCTCCTCTCCCCTGTCTTCTCTCCCCTGTTCCCTCTCTTGTCTCCTCTCCGCTGTCCCCTGTCCCGTCCCGTCTCTCCCCTGTCCTCTCTCCCCTCTCCTCTCCCCTGTCTTCTCTCCCTCTCCTCTCCCCGTCCCGTGTCTCCTCTGTCCCGTCCCGTCTCTCCCCTGTCCTCTCTCCCCTCTCCTCTCCCCCGTCCCGTGTCTCCCCTGTCCCGTCCCGTGTCTCCCCTGTCCTCTCTCCCCTCTCCTCTCCCCCCGTCCCTGTCTTGTCTCCTCTCCGCTGTCCCCTGTCCCGTCCCCGTCTCTCCCCTGTCCCGTCCCCTCTCTCCCCTGTCCCGTCCCGTCTCTCCCCTGTCCCGTCCCGTGTCTCCCCTGTCCCGTCCCGTCTCTCCCCTCTCCTCTCCCGTTCCCTGTCTTGTCTCCTCTCCGCTGTCCCCTGTCCCGTCCCGTCTCTCCCCTGTCCCAGCACCCAGAGCTCCTGTCCAACCCCAGGAAGAGCAGCTGGATCGTATTCGGTCACAGTCTCCAGATCAGGGCCGACGGAGCGATGTTCAGACACATCCTCAACTTCCTGAGATGTGGACGCCTGTTGCTGCCCTCTGTGTTCAAGTACAGTAGGGAGCTGGGAAACTGGACACAGCAGTGAGCCAAAATGGCCGCTCTTATCGGTCAATACTAACCATTTTTGTGTCCATGTCGTGCAGGGAATGGCGGCTGCTGTGCCATGAGGTAGAGGAGTTTCAGATCCCAGCTCTGACTGGAGCCCTGGAGGACTGTTCTGACTACAGGTGAGAGAGAAGGGCCCCACTATATACCATCAACCTGTCAGTCACTACAGGTGAGAGAGAAGGGCCCCACTATATACCATCAACAGTCTGGTCAACCTGTCAGTCACTACAGGTGAGAGAGAAGGGCCCCACTTATACCATCAACCTGTCAGTCACTACAGGTGAGAGAAGGGCCCCACTATATACCATCAACCTGTCAGTCACTACAGGTGAGAGAGAAGGGCCCCACTATATACCATCAACCTGTCAGTCACTACAGGTGAGAGAGAAGGGCCCCACTATATACCATCAACCTGTCAGTCACTACAGGTGAGAGAGAAGGGCCCCACTATATACCATCAACCTGTCAGTCACTACAGGTGAGAGAGAAGGGCCCCACTATATACCATCAACCTGTCAGTCACTACAGGTGAGAGAGAAGGGCCCCACTATATACCATCAACCTGTCAGTCACTACAGGTGAGAGAGAAGGGCCCCACTATATACCATCAACCTGTCAGTCACTACAGGTGAGAGAGAAGGGCCCCACTATATACCATCAGCCTGTCAGTCACTACAGGTGAGAGAGAAGGGCCCCACTATATACCATCAACCTGTCAGTCACTACAGGTGAGAGAGAAGGGCCCCACTATATACCATCAACCTGTCAGTCACTACAGGTGAGAGAGAAGGGCCCCACTATATACCATCAGCCTGTCAGTCACTACAGGTGAGAGAGAAGGGCCCCACTATATACCATCAACCTGTCAGTCACTACAGGTGAGAGAGAAGGGCCCCACTATATACCATCAACCTGTCAGTCACTACAGGTGAGAGAGAAGGGCCCCACTATATACCATCAACCTGTCAGTCACTACAGGTGAGAGAGAAGGGCCCCACTATATACCATCAACCTGTCAGTCACTACAGGTGAGAGAGAAGGGCCCCACTATATACCATCAACCTGTCAGTCACTACAGGTGAGAGAGAAGGGCCCCACTATATACCATCAACCTGTCAGTCACTACAGGTGAGAGAGAAGGGCCCCACTATATACCATCAACCTGTCAGTCACTACAGGTGAGAGAGAAGGGCCCCACTATATACCATCAACCTGTCAGTCACTACAGGTGAGAGAGAAGGGCCCCACTATATACCATCAACCTGTCAGTCACTACAGGTGAGAGAGAAGGGCCCCACTATATACCATCAGCCTGTCAGTCACTACAGGTGAGAGAGAAGGGCCCCACTATATACCATCAACCTGTCAGTCACTACAGGTGAGAGAGAAGGGCCCCACTATATACCATCAACCTGTCAGTCACTACAGGTGAGAGAGAAGGGCCCCACTATATACCATCAACCTGTCAGTCACTACAGGTGAGAGAGAAGGGCCCCACTATATACCATCAACCTGTCAGTCACTACAGGTGAGAGAGAAGGGCCCCACTATATACCATCAGCAGTCTGGTCAACCTGTCAGTCACTACAGGTGAGAGAGAAGGGCCCCACTATATACCATCAACCTGTCAGTCACTACAGGTGAGAGAGAAGGGCCCCACTATACACCATCAACCTGTCAGTCACTACAGGTGAGAGAGAAGGGCCCCACTATATACCATCAACCTGTCAGTCACTACAGGTGAGAGAGAAGGGCCCCACTATATACCATCAACCTGTCAGTCACTACAGGTGAGAGAGAAGGGCCCCACTATATACCATCAACCTGTCAGTCACTACAGGTGAGAGAGAAGGGCCCCACTATATACCATCAACCTGTCAGTCACTACAGGTGAGAGAGAAGGGCCCCACTATATACCATCAACCTGTCAGTCACTACAGGTGAGAGAGAATGGCCCCACTATATACCATCAGCAGTCTGGTCAACCTGTCAGTCACTACAGGTGAGAGAGAAGAAGGCCCCACTATATACCATCAACCTGTCAGTCACTACAGGTGAGAGAGAAGGGCCCCACTATATACCATCAACCTGTCAGTCACTACAGGTGAGAGAGAAGGGCCCCACTATATACCATCAACCTGTCAGTCACTACAGGTGAGAGAGAAGGGCCCCACTATATACCATCAACCTGTCAGTCACTACAGGTGAGAGAGAAGGGCCCCACTATATACCATCAGCAGTCTGGTCAACCTGTCTGTCATCAATCAGTCATTTTCAACTCAATAAGCAATGATCATGAAATGTCATTTTGACTGACTGATTTGATGATAACAGCGGTTGGGGACTGGTGACTGGCCTAGTGTTGTGATTGGTCAGTTGGGGACTGGTGACTGGCCTAGTGTTGTGATTGGTCAGTTGGGGACTGGTGTCTGGCTTAGTGTTGTGATCGGTCAGTTAATAGAAGAGTCTCGGACTGTGTGGTGTGTCTGTACTCAGGGCCTGGTGTGAGAGCAACACGCCTGCTGCCGGTAACCAGTCTTCCTCTTCAGCCGAGTCCTTACTCTTTTACAACCAAGATCAAGATGGCTTCACGGGGATCGGTTACCAACCGGTACGTTCCTGCTGGCCTTTTGTCTTGGCTTTGAATTGAATAATGGCTGTGTCTCAGAGGAAGGAGGGCTGATCTAGGATCAGATCCATCTTGTTCATGTGATCTGATTTTTTTAGGATGATCTAATAGACCAAACTGATCCTATATCAGCCCTCCTTTACTCAGAGACGGTGAATGACTACAGGCCCTGATCCAGTTTGGACAGGTGTCAAAGTCAACCTCTTACACAGTTACACTCTTGAGTTGTTGTTGTTGTCGTAGCTTGATCACTAGGAACTCATCCAAGGAATTTAATTTGAGCTCCACCCTGCAGGTAGAGGTGGGGAAGGGTCATATTAGATGTCCCAGGGTGCTTAGTGGTAGAGGATGGATCATATTAGATGTCCCAGGGTGCTTAGAGGAAGGATCATATTAGATGTCCCAGGGTGCTTAGAGGAAGGATCATATTAGATGTCCCAGGGTGCTTAGAGGAAGGATCATATTAGATGTCCCAGGGTGCTTAGAGGAAGGATCATATTAGATGTCCCAGGGTGCTTAGAGGAAGGATCATATTAGATGTCCCAGGGTGCTTAGTGGAAGGATCATATTAGATGTCCCAGGGTGCTTAGAGGAAGGATCATATTAGATGTCCCAGGGTGGGATCATATTAGATGTCCCAGGGTGCTTAGTGGAAAGGATCATATTAGATGTCCCAGGGTGCTTAGAGGAAGGATCATATTAGATGTCCCAGGGTGCTTAGTGGAAGGATCATATTAGATGTCCCAGGGTGCTTAGAGGAAGGATCATATTAGATGTCCCAGGGTGCTTAGTGGAAGGATCATATTAGATGTCCCAGGGTGCTTAGAGGAAGGATCATATTAGATGTCCAAGGGTAGTGGGTGAGGATATCTTAGTGGAAGGATCATATTAGATGTCCCAGGGTGCTTAGAGGAAGGATCATATTAGATGTCCCAGGGTGCTTAGTGGAAGGATCATATTAGATGTCCCTTAGGGTGCAGTGTAGAGGAAGGATGTCCCAGGGTGCTTAGAAGGATCATATTAGATCCCAGGGTGCTTAGAGGAAGGATCATATTAGATGTCCCAGGGTGCTTAGTGGAAGGATCATATTAGATGTCCCAGGGTGCTTAGGGAAGGATCATATTAGATGTCCCAGGGTGCTTAGTGGAAGGATCATATTAGATGTCCCAGGGTGCTTAGAGGAAGGATCATATTAGATGTCCCAGGGTGCTTAGGGTAGAGGAAGGATCATATTAGATGTCCCAGGGTGCTTAGTGGTAGAGGAAGGATCATATTAGATGTCCCAGGGTGCTTAGTGGTAGAGGAAGGATCATATTAGATGTCCCAGGGTGCTTAGTGGTAGAGGAAGGATCATATTAGATGTCCCAGGGTGCTTAGTGGTAGAGGAAGGATCATATTAGATGTCCCAGGGTGCTTAGTGGTAGAGGAAGGATCATATTAGATGTCCCAGGGTGCTTAGTGGTAGAGGAAGGATCATATTAGATGTCCCAGGGTGCTTAGTGGTAGAGGAAGGATCATATTAGATGTCCCAGGGTGCTTAGAGGAAGGATCATATTAGATGTCCCAGGGTGCTTAGTGGAAGGATCATATTAGATGTCCCAGGGTGCTTAGAGGAAGGATCATATTTGATGTCCCAGGGTGCTTAGTGGTAGAGGAAGGATCATATTAGATGTCCCAGGGTGCTTAGTGGTAGAGGAAGGATCATATTAGATGTCCCAGGGTGCTTAGTGGTAGAGGAAGGATCATATTAGATGTCCCAGGGTGCTTAGTGATACTCTACTCCACTCCGCAGGAGAGCATGGATGTAAGTCCATCACAAACACAAGATGGAGTCAGTCCTGAAGACTCCTTCATCTCAGTGGGTGAGGATATCTGTCCCTTGGTGGAACCAGAGAACGAGCTGAGACGGAGAGACTGTCTGCTTCAGAGACTAGAGGAGAGCAGACAGGTCAATACAGAGGACAGAATAGAGCCAAGCCAGCTGTCGCCAGCTCCTCTACAGTCAACAGTACAGTCTGGTGGTCAGACCAGTCAGCTCTCAGTCCCCTCTGACAGACTGTCTCAGAAAAATACCACATCAGATACCAGCAGCAAACTCTCATCCTCCCCTTTGGTACCAAACAGAACATTGGACACAATGGATATCAGAAAGCTATCCTCTTCTCTCTGCAGTGTAACACACAAGCCTGACCATGCTAGTAAATTCTCCCCAACAGGGCTGAGTAGTCCTGGACAGAAACCAGTAGGTTCCAGATGCTTCTCGTCTCCTGGTCGATATCAGGGTGGTTTGGTAGAGAGGGCAACGCCAGACGGTCTAGATGAGATCTCAGCCTCTCTCCAGAGCATGATGGCAGAGACTGTGTTTCAGAGTGGGCCCAACACACAGCCCTGGGGGACGCCATCTGGGGAAGGGACCCTCTGCCCCTCCACAGGTTCCAGGGGCTCCACGCCTGACCCTATCCCTCCTGACCCACTCCCCAATCCAGCCTCAGCCAGGCTGTCTACCCTCACAGCCTTCCTGGCCAGACAGGGACTCCCTGGGGGTGCACAGGGGACAAGGTACCCCACACAGAGGGCCGATGTGGAAGGAGAGAGTCAGGGACGGAGCACAGTCAAGCCTAACAGCAGTACTCAGAGAGGTGAGACAGTCAGGGACGGTGCACAGTCAAGCCTAACAGCAGTACTCAGAGAGGTGAGACAGTCAGGGACGGAGCACAGTCAAGCCTAACAGCAGTACTCAGAGAGGTGAGACAGTCAGGGACGGAGCACATTCAAGCCTAACAGCAGTACTCAGAGAGGTGAGACAGTCAGGGACGGAGCACAGTCAAGCCTAACAGCAGTACTCAGAGAGGTGAGACAGTCAGGGACGGTGCACAGTCAAGCCTAAAAGCAGTACTCAGAGAGGTGAGACAGTCAAGCCTAACAGCAGTACTCAGAGAGCTGAGACAGTCAAGCCTAACAGCAGTACTCAAGAGAGCTGAGACAGTCAAGCCTAAGAGCAGTACTCAGAGAGCTGAGACAGTCAAGCCTAATAGCAGTACTCAGAGAGCTGAGACAGTCAAGCCTAACAGCAGTACTCAGAGAGGTGAGACAGTCAAGTCTAACAGCAGTACTCAGAGAGGTGAGGGATGCATGTTTCAAAATATGTGCAAACGTAGTACACATTCTAGAAGTTCCCTCCGTGCTTCGTTTCGCATACCTTGATTTAGACCTGTGCTCTATTTGGAGTGCTCTGAACACGGTTACACAGAGTGTCTAAACCCAGAGGCACAACATCACGAGACTTCCGGGAACGCTTGAGTAGCAAACCAGACCGGGGTTTGGGTTTATAGAAGACCAAACAGACCAGACTGGGGTTTATAGAAGACCAAACAGACCAGACCGGGGTTTATAGAAGACCAAACAGACCAGACTGGGGTTTGGAGAAGACCAAACAGACCAGACTGGGGTTTGGGTTTATAGAAGACCAAACAGACCAGACCGGGGTTTGGAGAAGACCAAACAGACCAGACTGGGGTTTGGGTTTATAGAAGACCAAACAGACCAGACTGGGGTTTGGGTTTATAGAAGACCAAACAGACCAGACTGGGGTTTGGGTTTATAGAAGACCAAACAGACCAGACTGGGGTTTGGGTTTATAGAAGACCAAACAGACCAGATCGGGGTTTGGGTTTATAGAAGACCAAACAGACCAGACCGGGGTTTGGGTTTATAGAAGACCAAACAAACCAGACCGGGGTTTATAGAAGACCAAACAGACCAGATCGGGGTTTGGGTTTATAGAAGACCAAACAGACCAGACCGGGGTTTATAGAAGACCAAACAGACCAGACTGGGGTTTTGGTTTATAGAAGACCAAACAGACCAGACCGGGCTTATAGAAGACCAAACAGACCAGACCGGGTTTATAGAAGACCAAACAGACCAGACCGGGGTTTATAGAAGACCAAACAGACCAGACCGGGTTTATAGAAGACCAAACAGACCAGACCGGGGTTTATAGAAGACCAAACAGACCAGACTGGGGTTTGGGTTTATAGAAGACCAAACAGACCAGACCGGGGTTTGGGGTTTATAGAAGACCAAACAGACCAGACTGGGGACTGGGGTTTATAGAAGACCAAACAGACCAGACCGGGGTTTATAGAAGACCAAACAGACCAGACCGGGGTTTATAGAAGACCAAACAGACCAGACCGGGGTTTATAGAAGACCAAACAGACCAGGCCGGGGTTTATAGAAGACCAAACAGACCAGACCGGGGTTTATAGAAGACCAAACAGACCAGACTGGGGTTTATAGAAGACCAAACAGACCAGACTGGGGTTTATAGAAGACCAAACAGACCAGACCGGGGTTTATAGGACCAAACAGACCAGACGGGGTTTATAGAAGACCAAACAGACCAGACTGGGGTTTATAGAAGACCAAACAGACCAGACCGGGGTTTGGGGTTTATAGAAGACCAAACAGACCAGACTGGGGTTTATAGAAGACCAAACAGACCAGACTGGGGTTTATAGAAGACCAAACAGACCAGACTGGGGTTTATAGAAGACCAAACAGACCAGACTGGGGTTTATAGAAGACCAAACAGACCAGACTGGGGTTTATAGAAGACCAAACAGACCAGACTGGGGTTTATAGAAGACCAAACAGACCAGACTGGGGTTTATAGAAGACCAAACAGACCAGACTGGGGTTTATAGAAGACCAAACAGACCAGACTGGGGTTTATAGAAGACCAAACAGACCAGACTGGGGACTGGGGTTTATAGAAGACCAAACAGACCAGACTGGGGTTTGGGTTTATAGAAGACCAAACAGACCAGACTGGGGTTTATAGAAGACCAAACAGACCAGACTGGGGTTTATAGAAGACCAAACAGACCAGACTGGGGTTTATAGAAGACCAAACAGACCAGACTGGGGTTTATAGAAGACCAAACAGACCAGACCGGGGTTTGGGGTTTATAGAAGACCAAACAGACCAGACTGGGGTTTATAGAAGACCAAACAGACCAGACTGGGGTTTATAGAAGACCAAACAGACCAGACTGGGGTGTGGAGTTTATTAAAGAAGACAATTTTTTAGTTGTTAATTTTCTCCAAATGTAAGGTACAACCCAGAGTCAAGACAATGTCTTCAGTAATTCAACATGTTAATACTCCAACCTTGTGAAAGTGATAAACTGACACGTTTTCATTTTCTTCAAAAACAATTCTCAGAGGTGCCTTTTTAATTTGACATCCGGGCACATGCTCAGTTCGTTACCAGACGACCATTAGACCCCATGACGTGTTTCTGGACATGAGCTCAGCTAGCCAACGTCACCATGACAACAGCTACAGGTGTGATGGGGGATTTCTATTGGAGAAGCAGTTTTCATACTGTACTGTCAGGCAGTAATAGTAGATCATTGCCTTCAAGAGGCTTTGTAGAGAATGTCTGTCAGAGTGAGATTGGGTCAGAATACTGTTGAGATGGTTTCCTTTACCCTGAAAGATACTTCTGATCTCACGATGCACCGGGTCTCTTGGGTCTGTGTCTCAGGTGTAGAAGACGTCCATTAGAGCAGGCCTAAGGGCTATGTTCAGTATGTCTCATACCAGGGGAGAGGATATCTCTTAGAGGCTTGACTCTCTCTCTCTCTGTCTCTGTCTCTCTGAGTAGAAGACGTCCATTAGAGCAGGCCAGGCCTGAGGGCTGTGTTCAGTATGTCTCATACCAGGGGAGAGGATATCTCTTAGAGGGTTGATCCTCTCTCTCTGTCTCTCTCTATCTCTGTCTCTCTGAGTAGATGATGTCCATTGGAGCAGGCCTGGCCTGGGGGCTGTGTTCAGTATGTCTCATACCAGGGGAGAGGATATCTCTTAGAGGGTTGATCCTCTCTCTCTGTCTCTCTCTATCTCTGTCTCTGAGTAGAAGACTTCCATTGGAGCAGACCTGCCCTGGGGGGCTGCTTGTTCCCGGTGCGGGGCTGTGTCCTCAGGGTTGACCACCCTCCGGTCCTGGGCAGAGGGGAGCCTGGAGGATACTTCACCCAGAGCCTAATCTACACAGCCAGTCCTCCACACACAGGTCAGCTCTTCATCTACACAGCCAGTCCTCCACACACAGGTCAGCTCTTCATCTACACAGCCAGTCCTCCACACACAGGTCAGCTCTTCATCCACACAGCCAGTCCTCCACACACAGGTCAGCTCTTCATCCACACAGCCAGTCCTCCACACACAGGTCAGCTCTTCATCCACACAGCCAGTCCTCCACACACAGGTCAGCTCTTCATCTACACAGCCAGTCCTCCACACACAGGTCAGCTCTTCATCTACACAGCCAGTCCTCCACACACAGGTCAGCTCTTCATCCACACAGCCAGTCCTCCACACACAGGTCAGCTCTTCATCCACACAGCCAGTCCTCCACACACAGGTCAGCTCTTCATCCACACAGCCAGTCCTCCACACACAGGTCAGCTCTTCATCTACACAGCCAGTCCTCCACACACAGGTCAGCTCTTCATCTACACAGCCAGTCCTCCACACACAGGTCAGCTCTTCATCTACACAGCCAGTCCTCCACACACAGGTCAGCTCTTCATCTACACAGCCAGTCCTCCACACACAGGTCAGCTCTTCATCCACACAGCCAGTCCTCCACACACAGGTCAGCTCTTCATCCACACAGCCAGTCCTCCACACACAGGTCAGCTCTTCATCTACACAGCCAGTCCTCCACACACAGGTCAGCTCTTCATCTACACAGCCAGTCCTCCACACACAGGTCAGCTCTTCATCTACACAGCCAGTCCTCCACACACAGGTCAGCTCTTCATCTACACAGCCAGTCCTCCACACACAGGTCAGCTCTTCATCCACACAGGTCAGCTCTTCATCCACACAGCCAGTCCTCCACACACAGGTCAGCTCTTCATCTACACAGCCAGTCCTCCACACACAGGTCAGCTCTTCATCCACACAGCCAGTCCTCCACACACAGGTCAGCTTTTCATCTACACAGCCAGTCCTCCACACACAGGTCAGCTCTTCATCCACACAGCCAGTCCTCCACACACAGGTCAGCTCTTCATCTACACAGCCAGTCCTCCACACACAGGTCAGCTCTTCATCTACACAGCCAGTCCTCCACACACAGGTCAGCTCTTCATCTACACAGCCAGTCCTCCACACACAGGTCAGCTCTTCATCCACACAGCCAGTCCTCCACACACAGGTCAGCTCTTCATCTACACAGCCAGTCCTCCACACACAGGTCAGCTCTTCATCCACACAGCCAGTCCTCCACACACAGGTCAGCTCTTCATCTACACAGCCAGTCCTCCACACACAGGTCAGCTCTTCATCCACACAGCCAGTCCTCCACACACAGGTCAGCTCTTCATCCACACAGCCAGTCCTCCACACACAGGTCAGCTCTTCATCTACACAGCCAGTCCTCCACACACAGGTCTCTTCATCTACACAGCCAGTCCTCCACACACAGGTCAGCTCTTCATCTACACAGCCAGTCCTCCACACACAGGTCAGCTCTTCATCTACACAGCCAGTCCTCCACACACAGGTCAGCTCTTCATCTACACAGCCAGTCCTCCACACACAGGTCAGCTCTTCATCCACACAGGTCAGCTCTTCATCTACACAGCCAGTCCTCCACACACAGGTCAGCTCTTCATCTATACAGCCAGTCCTCCACACACAGGTCAGCTCTTCTTCTTCTCTTTGTCAATGTATTGGAATCTATTTTGCATACATTTAGTGTAAATAGTGAACATACATTTTTAAAAGGTGAATTTAAAAAAGCTTGATATCAATATATTTGAATGTATTTAGCCTACACTCTGTGTAGTCAGTGGTATTTAGCCTACACTCTGTGTAGTCAGTGGCCATGTATTTAGCCTACACTCTGTGTAGTCAGTGGACATGTATTTAGCCTACACTCTGTATAGTCAGTGGTATTTAGCCTACACTCTGTATAGTCAGTGGTATTTAGCCTACACTCTGTATAGTCAGTGGTATTTAGCCTACACTCTGTATAGTCAGTGGTATTTAGCCTACACTCTGTATAGTCAGTGGTATTTAGCCTACACTCTGTATAGTCAGTGGTATTTAGCCTACACTCTGTGTAGTCAGTGATATTTAGCCTACACTCTGTGTAGTCAGTAGCCATGTATTTAGCCTACACTCTGTGTAGTATTTAGCCTACACTCTGTGTAGTCAGTGGTATTTAGCCTACACTCTGTATAGTATTTAGCCTACACTCTGTGTAGTCAGTGGTAATTAGCCTACACTCTGTATAGTATTTAGCCTACACTCTGTGTAGTCAGTGGTATTTAGCCTACACTCTGTGTAGTCAGTGCCTACACTCTGTGTAGTCAGTGGTATTTAGCCTATTTAGCCCTACACTCTGTGTAGTCAGTGATATTTAGCCTACACTCTGTGTAGTCAGTGGCCATGTATTTAGCCTACACTCTGTGTAGTATTTAGCCTACACTCTGTGTAGTCAGTGGTATTTAGCCTACACTCTGTATAGTATTTAGCCTACACTCTGTGTAGTCAGTGGTATTTAGCCTACACTCTGTGTAGTCAGTGGTATTTAGCCTACACTCTGTATAGTCAGTAGCCATGTATTTAGCCTACACTCTGTGTAGTCAGTGGTATTTAGCCTACACTCTGTGTAGTCAGTGGCCATGTATTTAGCCTACACTCTGTGTAGTCAGTGGACATGTATTTAGCCTACACTCTGTGTAGTCAGTGGTATTTAGCCTACACTCTGTGTAGTCAGTGGTATTTAGCCTACACTCTGTGTAGTCAGTGGCCATGTATTTAGCCTACACTCTGTGTAGTCAGTGGTATTTAGCCTACACTCTGTGTAGTCAGTGGTATTTAGCCTACACTCTGTGTAGTCAGTGGTATTTAGCCTACACTCTGTGTAGTCAGTGGACACATATTTTCCAAAGGTAAATTTAAAAAACATACTTTTCCCCCTCAGGTTATGGAGCCGACAAAGACCTAAATGTGAGAGGAGATATCAAGAGTAAGTCCTTCACCTGTTGCTGTGAGATGGTTTGATATCTATGTTACTGTGAGATGGTTTGATATCTATGTTACTGTGAGATGGTTTGATATCTATGTTGCTGTGAGATGGTTTGATATCTATGTTACTGTGAGATGGTTTGATATCTATGTTGCTGTGCTCAGTAAACGCTGAGACCACTGCATGCAGTACACCTCCCTGTCCACAAGGGGGAGATGGAGACAACTTTCTGAAATCAGTGGTATGGATTGTGTTTACTAGTCTTGGTCGTGGTATGTAGCGTGGTATGGATTGTGTTTACTAGTCTTGGTCGTGGTATGTAGCGTGGTATGGAAGGTGTTTATTAGTCTTGGTCGTGGTATGTAGCGTGGTATGGAAGGTGTTTACTAGTCTTGGTCGTGGTATGTAGCGTGGTATGGAAGGTGTTTACTAGTCTTGGTCGTGGTATGTAGCGTGGTATGGAAGGTGTTTACTAGTCTTGGTCGTGGTATGTAGCGTGGTATGGAAGGTGTTTACTAGTCTTGGTATGTAGCGTGGTGTGGAATGTGTTTACTAGTCTTGGTGGTGGTATGTAGCGTGGTATGGAAGGTGTTTACTAGTCTTGGTGGTGGTATGGAAGGTGTTTACTAGTCTTGGTCGTGGTATGTAGTGTGGTATGGAAGGTGTTTACTAGTCTTGGTCGTGGTATGGAAGGTGTTTACTAGTCTTGGTCGTGGTATGTAGCGTGGTATGGAAGGTGTTTACTAGTCTTGGTCGTGGTATGTAGTGTGGTATGGAATGTGTTTACTAGTCTTGGTCGTGGTATGGAAGGTGTTTACTAGTCTTGGTCGTGGTATGTAGCGTGGTATGGAAGGTGTTTACTAGTCTTGGTTGTGGTATGTAGAGTGTGGTGTGGTATGTAGCGTGGTATGGAAGGTGTTTACTAGTCTTGGTCGTGGTATGTAATGTGTTTACTAGTCTTGGTCATGGTATGTAGTGTGGTATGGAATGTGTTTACTAGTCTTGGTCGTGGTATGTAGCGTGTTTACTAGTCTTGGTCGTGGTATGTAGCGTGGTATGGAATGTGTTTACTAGTCTTGATATGTAGCGTGGTATGTAGTGGTATGGAAGGTGTTTACTAGTCTTGTGGTATGTAGCGTGGTATGGAATGTGTTTACTAGTCTTGGTCGTGGTATGTAGAGTGGTATGGAATGTGTTTACTAGTCTTGGTCATGGTATGTAGCGTGGTATGTAATGTGTTTACTAGTCTTGGTCGTGGTATGTAATGTGTTTACTAGTCTTGGTATGTAGCGTGGTATGGTATGTGTTTACTAGTCTTGGTCATGGTATGTAATGTGTTTACTAGTCTTGGTCGTGGTATGTAATGTGTTTACTAGTCTTGGTATGTAGCGTGGTATGGAATGTGTTTACTAGTCTTGGCCGTGGTATGTAGCGTGGTATGGAATGTGTTTACTAGTCTTGGTCGTGGTATGGTATGTGTTTACTAGTCTTGGTCGTGGTATGGAATGTGTTTTCTAGTCTTGGTCGTGGTATGTAATGTGTTTACTAGTCTTGGTCATGGTATGTAGTGTGGTATGGTATGTGTTTACTAGTCTTGGTCGTGGTATGTAGCGTGTTTACTAGTCTTGGTCGTGGTATGTAGCGTGGTATGGAAGGTGTTTACTAGTCTTGGTCGTGGTATGGAAGGTGTTTACTAGTCTTGGTCGTGGTATGTAGCGTGGTATGGAAGGTGTTTACTAGTCTTGGTCGTGGTATGTAGCGTGGTATGGAATGTGTTTACTAGTCTTGGTCGTGGTATGGAATGTGTTTACTAGTCTTGGTCGTGGTATGTAGCGTGGTATGGAAGGTGTTTACTAGTCTTGGTTGTGGTATGTAGAGTGTGGTGTGGTATGTAGCGTGGTATGGAAGGTGTTTACTAGTCTTGGTCGTGGTATGTAATGTGTTTACTAGTCTTGGTCATGGTATGTAGTGTGGTATGGTATGTGTTTACTAGTCTTGGTCGTGGTATGTAGCGTGTTTACTAGTCTTGGTCGTGGTATGTAGCGTGGTATGGAAGGTGTTTACTAGTCTTGGTCGTGGTATGGAAGGTGTTTACTAGTCTTGGTCGTGGTATGTAGCGTGGTATGGTATGTGTTTACTAGTCTTGGTCGTGGTATGTAATGTGTTTACTAGTCTTGGTCATGGTATGTAGCGTGGTATGTAGTGTGGTATGGTATGTGTTTACTAGTCTTGGTCGTGGTATGTAGCGTGGTATGGTATGTGTTTACTAGTCTTGGTCGTGGTATGTAGCGTGGTATGGTATGTGTTTACTAGTCTTGGTCGTGGTATGTAGCGTGGTATGGTATGTGTTTACTAGTCTTGGTCGTGGTATGTAGTGTGTTTACTAGTCTTGGTCGTGGTATGTAGCGTGGTATGGTGTGTGTTTACTAGTCTTGGTCGTGGTATGTAGCGTGGTATGGTGTGTGTTTACTAGTCTTGGTCGTGGTATGTAGCGTGGTATGGTGTGTGTTTACTAGTCTTGGTCGTGGTATGTAGCGTGGTATGGTGTGTGTTTACTAGTCTTGGTCGTGGACAGGACTGTTGGTTTCCTCTGTTTACTGGCCACAGCAGGAGAGAACAACTATCATGGAGCTGTACTCCTCTAGTTCATCAGAACAGGACTGTTGTCTGCTGTTGGTTTCCTCTGTTTAATGAGAAACAGCCTGCGTCCCTAATGGAAGACTACTCCCTATATAGTGCACTACTGGTTAAAAGGAAGAGGGAGCCATTTGGGACGTATCCAACAGTAGTTTAGACTGTAGAGATTCTGTTGTCTATATATATATATATTCCCTGCTGAGTCGTGGTCAACAAGGTGATTTGCATCCAGACAGTCTCGTCTCCAGGTCCAGATGTGGCTTTTGCCTGCTTCAATGTGTCCTGGGAGGACATGGTGTTTGGAAGACAGTGCCATGTCTTTCTGGCCGGACTCATCCTGGACTCCATAAGACTAGAGGACTCCAAGGACTGCACTCTCAAGATAACCAACCTGGTCTATTTCCTCTGGGTAATAAGACAATACGTCTGGGGGCAGTTTCCTGGACACACAGATTAAAATGTAAACTCAATGTTGAATCTGCATTGAGCTGTTAAATCCAGGATTAGGTTTAACCTGTGTCTGGGAAACTTCCTCTTGGTTGTTGGTTATAAGGACTTTTTAAAATGATTGCTAATATTATGGAGTTGAGGTTCTGTTAAACTGTTTTGAGTGGTCACCTGAGGTGTCCATATTGGTTTGGTAAAGATGAGTCTCTTCGGGTGCAGCTCTCATTCCGTCCCTCTCGTCCCCGTCCCCCCCCAGACAGGACAGGTGAAGGCTGAGGACTTTGTCTCTGAGCTGCTCAGAATCATTTGTTCTGAGAGACGGGAGAAGAGCAGAGAGCAGCTGCTCCTGCAATGGTTGGAGGTGAGCGCCTTAGGATTTCCTCTCAGTGTTTCCCCTAGAATATTGTCCAGACGGGGGGGGGGCAACAAAAACACAACATTCAGGGCCTCGAACCAAAATCTTCAATTGAAATCAATCTAGCGTGACTTATCTCTGAGAGATCCATCTTTCCTTTCCTTGTTCCAGTTCTCCCTTCCTCTAGCCCAGCGCTACTCTGACTGTCTGGAGCAGCTGGACAGAGGACACTGTCGTACAGTCAGTCTGTTTCCTTAAGACTACAGACCCAGTCCTCCCCCCACCTCAACACAGTAAGACAGACTACAGACACAGTGTTCCCCCACCTCAACACAGTAAGACAACAGTGTTCCCCCCACCTCAACACAGTAAGACAGACCCCCACACAGACACACAGTAAGACAGACTCACAGACAACAGTGTTCCCCCACCCTCAACACAGTAAGACAGACACAGTGTTCCCCCACACCTCAACACAGTAAGACAGACACAGTGTTCCCCCACACCTCAACACAGTAAGACAGACTACAGACACACAGTGTTCCCCCACACCTCAACACAGTAAGACAGACTACAGACACACAGTGTCCCCCCACACCTCAACACAGTAAGACAGACTACAGACACACAGTGTTCCCCCCACACCTCAACACAGTAAGACAGACACACAGTGCCCCCCCCACCTCAGGAAGACATGTTGACTGACCTACACCCCCCTCAGGATCCCAGTGAAAACCAACACCCTCCTTCTGGATACAAAAACCAACACATGTTTATTAAAAGTTAGAACGTGTTGTGATGAAGACAGGGGATGAAGACATTCATGCTCCAGATTCAACGAGTGGAAAGTCATTTTGTTGTTGAATGTTGATTCATGTACACCGCTATCACAGTCTTCCTCTGCTTTCTCCTACACAATACTAGAACCAGGGAGCACCACTGGTGCAAATATTTACAGACAGACAATGTACATTTAGAGGATTTCCTTTCTTCTTAATGCCGTCTTAAAAAAAAAAATGTATATGAACAAGAATTTTTTTTTTTTTTTTTTGTTTTTTTGCATTTGAAACTCTGAAGGTGAAAGTAGCCTCTATCTCTCTTCTTCTCTCGGTGTGTACCGTTCTCCAGCACAACAGCCCCGAGTCACTCAGCTGGGAGAACCTCAGCCTCTCAGACCCACTGGAACTGACCTGGAGTCAGGCTCACGTCACAAATAGCACCTTATCCCCCTATATATAAGTGCACTAGTTTCGACCAGAGCTTTTGGCCATAGGTCTCTGGTCAACAGTAATCCCCTACATAATGAATAGGTTGCTATTTGGGATACACCCTCAGTCAGACCTGAACGGCTACAGGAAGTGGCAACAGACCGAGACACAGAACAAAACAAGATGGAGGAATCTGACCACAGAACAGACGTTATGTGAAGACACTAAAAAGAGTCGTACCAGAATGCCGAAAAATAAACATGTTGCTTTGGACCTTTTTTGAAGAGTATCCTGACTGATTCAGAACTAGCCTTTCATCCCAGGGTATAACAGAACTAGCCTTTCATCCCAGGGTATACCAGAACTAGCCTTTCATCCCAGGGTATAACAGAACTAGCCTTTCATCCCAGGGTATACCAGAACTAGCCTTTCATCCCAGGGTATACCAGAACTAGCCTTTCATCCCAGGGTATACCAGAACTAGCCTTTCATCCCAGGGTATACCAGAACTAGCCTTTCATCCCAGGGTATAACAGAACTAGCCTTTCATCCCAGGGTATACCAGAACTAGCCTTTCATCCCAGGGTATACTAGCCTTTCAGGGTATATCAGAACTAGCCTTTCATCCCAGGGTATACAGAACTAGCCTTTCATCCCAGGGTATACAGAACTAGCCTTTCATCCCAGGGTATACCAGAACTAGAACTATCCCAGGGTATACCAGAACTAGCCTTTCATCCCAGGGTATAACATCCCAGGGTATACCAGAACTAGCCTTTCATCCCAGGGTATACCAGAACTAGCCTTTCATCCCAGGGTATACCAGAACTAGCCTTTCATCCCAGGGTATACCAGAACCAGGGTATACCAGAACTAGCCTTTCATCCCAGGGTAACAGAACTAGCCTTTCATCCCAGGGTATACCAGAACTAGCCTTTCATCCCAGGGTATACCAGAACTAGCCTTTCATCCCAGGGTATACCAGAACTAGCCTTTCATCCCAGGGTATAACCAGAGGTATACCAGAACTAGCCTTTCATCCCAGGGTATACCAGAACTAGCCTTTCATCCCAGGGTATACCAGAACTAGCCTTTCTAGCCTTTATACCATCCCAGGGTATAACATCAATCAGGTGAACCAGAACTAGCCTTTCATCCCAGGGTATACCAGAACTAGCCTTTCATCCCAGGGTATACCAGAACTAGCCTTTCATCCCAGGGTATAACAGAACTAGCCTTTCATCCCAGGGTATACCAGAACTTTTCATCCCAGGGTATAACAGAACTAGCCTTTCATCCCAGGGTATACCAGAACTAGCCTTTCATCCCAGGGAACTAGCCTTTCATCCCAGGGTATACCAGAACTAGCCTTTCATCCCAGGGTATACCAGAACTAGCCTTTCATCCCAGGGTATACCAGAACTTTTCATCCCAGGGTATACCAGAACTAGCCTTTCATCCCAGGGTATACCAGAACTAGCCTTTCATCCCAGGGTATACCAGAACTAGCCTTTCATCCCAGGGTATACCAGAACTAGCCTTTCATCCCAGGGTATACCAGAACTAGCCTTTCATCCCAGGGTATATCAGAACTAGCCTTTCATCCCAGGGTATAACATCAATCAACAGGTGAATCAGAAGTTGCAGTAAAAGTGGTCAACAAGACGATAAAGAAACCAACCATTCATAAATTCACAGGAAACTATTAAAATAATTATTTACAGAATAACCCAATAGAGTAACAGGAAAAAAACGACTGCACCCACCAGGTACTTTTGGGAAGAAAAATATAACAATATTTAAATTAACTTTAAAAAAAAAAAAAAAACTATATAAAAGCTATGCTCAAAAGTGGCCTTTCTTTTCATTTAAAAACAGTCCCGGGTCTTTACAGTGTCCATGAGAGGTGCTGCTGGCAGCGCGAGAAAACATATTGGTCTCGTCTGTCTTCCTTGGCGTGGTAATAGTGTCTTTCTGGATATCAGACCTGTAGAGAGAGACCAGAGTAGCAGACTTACTACAGAGATACTACAAGCACCCAGACCTCCCATCAAAACACCACAGCTAGCCTGAAATCCAGACCTGTTTCGTGCTAACATTCCACCTCTGGTACTCTTGTGGTCATTTGTTTGTCACGACGAGGAGATGAACGTTAACACAAAGAGACTGGTACCCAGGCTATGTCACAAACAGCAGCAGCTTGGAGAAATACAGGCGTCCATACAGTATAGATTATAGCACAGCTCTTAGCCCAGGCCCCATATTCACATATCATCTCAGTACCAGTGCTGATCTGGGATCAGTTTTTCCCCTTTTTAGATCATAATGAATGAGATTACAAGGGCTGGTGGGACCTGATCCTAGTTCAACCACTCCTACTCTGAGAAGCTCTGTGAATACAGGCCCTGGGCGTTGTTTAGAGAAGGAGGTTTGAGTTGAGGCGTTGCTCCACTTACTCCAAGCAGGGTCCCAGTCAGGAATCACACTATAGTGGAAGGGCTTATGATCTGAGCTACTTTCTGGAGATGAATGGAGGGAAGGAGAGAGGAAGGAAGAGAGGGGGAGAGAGGGAGAAAGAGAGAGGGCGGGAGGGAGAAAGGGAGGGGAAGCCAGGGTTACAGATGTGTTATGAGGAATGTTACAAGCATTGATCATGTCAGCAGGGTTATTGATCATGTCAGCAGGGTTTTGCACAAAGCCAAGCTCATACAGGTGACATTTAATCAATCAATGAAATTATAGTTAACACAAATCAATAGTATATATCACATTCCATTACAGACAAACTATCAACCATTCTTCCATGACTGCAGAATGCAGGGATCGTCACGCATCACAAATCAGACCTGCATTGAACTGAACTGGTGTCGTAGCGCTGGGCTGGAGAAAAACCCTGCACACACTGCATCTCTCCAGGACCAAGGCCACTGTGGATAAACTGTAACCTGACGAGCCTGTGAATCCATCTGTGACCATTATGTTCACTTACGGCTGAAATGTACTGGCTGTTGTAGCGCGGCTTGTCTTTGGGGAGGCTGGGGGAGGTCACGGCGTCGGACGGGGGACGGCAGGGGAACGAGGGATCCTCAGATAAACTGGCCTCAGGGAGGTGGCTGGACACACAGCCACTGTCTGAACCACTGGAGCCGCTGCCGGACAGACAGTGGGACGATGAACCTGAGCTCTCTGTAGCTGTGGAGGGAGGGAGGGAGGGAGGGAGGGAGGGAGGGGAGGAGGGGAGGGAGGGGGAGAGGGAGGGGGAGGGAGGGGAGAGGAGGGAGGGAGGGGGGGGGAGGGAGAGGGAGGGAAGGGGGAGGGAGGGGGGGCGGAGGGAGGGAGGCGGAGGGAGGGAGAGACAGAGGGAGGACATAGGGAGGGAGGGAGGGAGGGAGGGAGGGAGAGAGAGAGAGGGAGGGAGACAGAGAGAGGGGGAGGGAGAGACAGAGGGAGGGAGGGAGGGAGACATAGGGAGGGAGGGAGAGACAGAGGGAGGGAGGGAGAGACAGAGGGAGGCATTGGGAGGGAGGGAGGGACAGAGGGAGAGGGACAGAGGAGGGGGAGAGAGGGAGACAGAGGGAGGGAGGGAGGGACAGAGGGAGGGAGAGACAGAGAGAGGGAGGGAGAGACGGAGGGACAGAGGGAGAGACAGAGGGAGGGAGAGACAGAGGGAGGGAGGGAGGGACAGAGACAGAGGGAGGGAGGGAGAGAGGGAGGGAGGGAGGGAGGGACAGAGGGAGGGAGGGAGGGACAGAGGGAGGGAGGACAGAGAGACAGAGGGAGGGAGGGACAGAGGGAGGGAGGGAGGGACAGAGGGAGGGAGGGAGAGAGAGGGAGGGAGGGACAGAGAGACAGAGGGAGGGAGGGACAGAGAGAGGGAGGGAGAGACAGAGGGAGGGAGGGAGAGACAGAGGGAGGGAGAGAGACAGAGAGAGGAGGGAGGGAGGGAGAGACAGAGGGAGGGAGGGAGAGACGGAGAGACAGAGGGAGGGAGGGAGAGAGAGAGAGCGGGGGAGAGAGAGAGGGCGAAGGGGATAAACAGGGAGAAGAGGAGTTGATCAACACTGATAGGTGGGTTTGGTTGGTACAGTAACTAAGACAAACTATATTAATCTTTAACTTCCACTCTGTAGAAACTATGGGAATAGAATGGTCCATAACGCAGAACAGAACAGTTGAAATAGATATGTAAATGATTTAAGGAGATGGGATGGACAGAGAGTCGCTGATATACTGTATGTACTCATGGAGGGATGATCTATACAGTATGTACTCATGGAGGGATGATCTATACAGTATGGAGGGAGGATCTATACAGTATGGAGGGATGATCTATACAGTATGTAGTCATGGAGGGATGATCTATACAGTATGGAGGGATGATCTATACAGTATGTAGTCATGGAGGGATGATCTATACAGTATGTAGTCATGGAGGGATGATCTATACAGTATGGAGGGATGATCTATACAGTATGTAGTCATGGAGGGATGATCTATACAGTATGGAGGGATGGAGGGATGATCTATACAGTATGTACTCATGGAGGGATGATCTATACAGTATGGAGGGATGATCTATACAGTATGTAGATGGAGGGATGATCTATACAGTATGTAGTCATGGAGGGATGATCTATACAGTATGTAGTCATGGAGGGATGATCTATACAGTATGTAGTCATGGAGGGATGATCTATACAGTATGGAGGGATGATCTATACAGTATGTACCCATGGGGGGATGATCTATACAGTATGTAGTCATGGAGGGATGATCTATACAGTATGTAGTCATGGAGGGATGATCTATACAGTATGTACTCATGGAGGGATGATCTGTACAGTATGTACCCATGGAGGGATGATCTATACAGTATGTAGTAATGGAGGGGTGATCTATACAGTATGTAGTCATGGAGGGATGATCTATACAGTAAGTAGTCATGGAGGGATGATCTATACAGTATGGAGGGATGATCTATACAGTATGTAGTCATGGAGGGATGATCTATACCGTATGGATGGGTGATCTATACAGTATGTAGTAATGGAGGGATGATCTATACAGTATGGAGGTATGATCTATACAGTATGGAGGGATGATCTATACAGTATGTAGTCATGGAGGGATGATCTATACCGTATGGATGGGTGATCTATACAGTATGTAGTAATGGAGGGATGATCTATACAGTATGGAGGTATGATCTATACAGTATGGAGGGATGATCTATACAGTATGTACTCATGGAGGGATGATCTATACAGTTTGTAGTCATGGAGGGATGATCTATACAGTATGGATGGGTGATCTATACAGTATGTAGTAATGGAGGGATGATCTATACAGTATGTACTCATGGAGGGATGATCTATACAGTATGGAGGGATGATCTATACAGTATGGAGGGATGATCTATACAGTATGGAGGGATGATCTATACAGTATGGAGGGATGATCTATACAGTATGGAGGGATGATCTATACAGTATGGAGGGATGATCTATACAGTATGGAGGGATGATCTATACAGTATGGAGGGATGATCTATACAGTATGTACTCATGGAGGGATGATCTATACAGTATGTAGTCATGGAGGGATGATCTATACAGTATGGAGGGATGGAGGGATGATCTATACAGTATGTAGTCATGGAGGGATGATCTATACAGTATGTAGTCATGGAGGGATGATCTATACAGTATGGAGGGATGATCTATACAGTATGTACTCATGGAGGGATGATCTATACAGTATGTAGTCATGGAGGGATGATCTATACAGTATGGAGGGATGATCTATACAGTATGTAGTCATGGAGGGATGATCTATACAGTATGGAGGGATGGAGGGATGATCTATACAGTATGGAGGGATGATCTATACAGTATGTAGTCATGGAGGGATGATCTATACAGTATGGAGGGATGATCTATACAGTATGGAGGGATGGAGGGATGATCTATACAGTATGTAGTCATGGAGGGATGATCTATACAGTATGGAGGGATGATCTATACAGTATGTAGGGATGGAGGGATGATCTATACAGTATGGAGGGATGGAGGGATGATCTATACAGTATGTACTCATGGATGGCTGGCTGCTGGTCTCGTGCTCCATCTCGTCCTCCTCCATACACGGGCTGATGAAGGGCCTCTCTCCCCGGGCAGCAGGGCCTGGCTGTGGCTGCTGTACATGTGCAGGTTGAGGGGCCCCAGGAGAGTGCAGGAGCCAGACGCAGCAGGGGCCCCACCGCCAGACCCCCCGTTACTCGACGCTGTACGCTTGAAAGGGTTGGAGTGGTCGAACAGGGACACGGCAATGGAGGCTCGAGTTCTGGCACCTGGGGGACAGGAGAGGACAGGACGGGTCAGCTTTGGTTTAGTGGTTATTGATCAGTGTACTAGACAGTGGTTTAGTGGTTATTGATCAGTGTACTAGACAGTGGTTTAGTTTAGTGGTTATTGATCAGTGTACTAGACAGTGGTTTAGTGGTTATTGATCAGTGTACTAGACAGTGGTTTAGTTTAGTGGTTATTGATCAGTGTACTAGACAGTGGTTTAGTTTAGTGGTTATTGATCAGTGTACTAGACAGTGGTTTAGTTTAGTGGTTATTGATCAGTGTACTAGACAGTGGTTTAGTGGTTATTGATCAGTGTACTAGACAGTGGTTTAGTTTAGTGGTTATTGATCAGTGTACTAGACAGTGGTTTAGTTTAGTGGTTATTGATCAGTGTACTAGACAGTGGTTTAGTGGTTATTGATCAGTGTACTAGACAGTGGTTTAGTTTAGTGGTTAATGATCAGTGTACTAGACAGTGGTTTAGTTTAGTGGTTATTGATCAGTGTACTAGACAGTGGTTTAGTGGTTATTGATCAGTGTACTAGACAGTGGTTTAGTGGTTATTGATCAGGGTACTAGACAGTGGTTTAGTGGTTATTGATCAGTGTACTAGACAGTGGTTTAGTGGTTATTGATCAGTGTACTAGACAGTGGTTTAGTGGTTATTGATCAGTGTACTAGACAGTGGTTTAGTTTAGTGGTTATTGATCAGTGTACTAGACAGTGGTTTAGTTTAGTGGTTATTGATCAGTGTACTAGACAGTGGTTTAGTGGTTATTGATCAGTGTACTAGACAGTGGTTTAGTGGTTATTGATCAGTGTACTAGACAGTGGTTTAGTGGTTATTGATCAGTGTACTAGACAGTGGTTTAGTTTAGTGGTTATTGATCAGTGTACTAGACAGTGGTTTAGTTTAGTGGTTATTGATCAGTGTACTAGACAGTGGTTTAGTTTAGTGGTTATTGATCAGTGTAATAGACAGTGGTTTAGTGGTTATTGATCAGTGTACTAGACAGTGGTTTAGTGGTTATTGATCAGGGTACTAGACAGTGGTTTAGTGGTTATTGATCAGTGTACTAGACAGTGGTTTAGTTTAGTGGTTATTGATCAGTGTACTAGACAGTGGTTTAGTTTAGTGGTTATTGATCATTGTAATAGACAGCGGTTTAGTTTAGTGGTTACCTCGTCCCTTCATGATGTAGTCTATAGCCCTGTCGTTGATGGCAGCATCACTGGGTGTAATGTCCAGGAATGGCTTGTTACCCACTCCCATGGAAACCATCTCCTGATTACGGATCTCTGAACACAACACAGAGATGAATTAACCACACTGGGCCGACCCAAACAGACCCAGATCTACTGTTATGTTCTCTCTCTCTCTCTCCCTCTCTCTGTCTCTCTCCCTCTTTCTCTCTCTCTCTATCTGTCTCTTTCATCTCCCTCTCTATCTCTCTATCTCTCCCCCTCTCTCTGTCTCTGTCTCTCCCTCCCTCTCTCTCTCTTTCTCTCTATCTGTCTCTTTCCTCTGTCTCCCTCCCTCCCTCATCTCTACCTTTATTCCGGGTAGCCTGCTGCCAGAGGATACGTGCGATGTTGGTGGTCCAGGCGTGTTTGATGTCTGTGTTGGAGGCCTGCAGGACATACGTCTGGTTCTTACTGCTCCTGCGTCTGAACCACACCTCGAAACGAAGACTGTTGTCCCCAGATGTCTCTGTCATCCCCACGTCTGCCGTCTGGGGAGAGGGAGAAAGAGAGAGGGAGGGAGATGTGATTCCCAAAAAAATAACATTCCATTTTTTTTTTTACAACTTCTACATTTCTGCTTATCACATCTCTACATTGTAAAAACAAAGGAGAACCAAATCCCTATGTCACTTCTACAACTGACCACAGTAGAACCAAATCCCTATGTCACTTCTACAACTGACCACAGTATAACCAAATCCCTATGTCACTTCTACAACTGACCACAGTATAACCAAATCCCTATGTCACTTCTACAACTGGCCACAGTATAACCAAATCCCTATGTCACTTCTACAACTGACCACAGTATAACCAAATCCCGATGTCACTACTACAACTGACCACAGTATAATCAAATCCCTATGTCACTTCTACAACTGACCACAGTATAACCAAATCCCTATGTCACTTCTACAACTGACCACAGTATAACCAAATCCCTATGTCACTTCTACAACTGACCACAGTATAACCAAATCCCTATGTCACTTCTACAACTGACCACAGTATAACCAAATCCCTAAAAAATAGTGTCACTTCTACAACTGACCACAGTATAACCAAATCCCTATGTCACTTCTACAACTGACCACAGTATAGCCAAATCCCTATGTCACTTCTACAACTGACCACAGTATGACCAAATCCCTATGTCACTTCTACAACTGACCACAGTATAACCAAATCCCTATGTCACTTCTACAACTGACCACAGTATAACCAAATCCCTATGTCACTTCTACAACTGACCACAGTATAACCAAATCCCTATGTCACTTCTACAACTGACCACAGTATAACCAAATCCCTATGTCACTTCTACAACTGACCACAGTATAACCAAATCCCTATGTCACTTCTACAACTGACCACAGTATAACCAAATCCCTATGTCACTTCTACAACTGACCACAGTATAACCAACACTTAAAGGAGTGTTGGTAGATATAGATGGTAGATACAGAGGGACCCACCCTAAAGGAGTGTTGGTAGATATAGAGGGTAGATATAGAGGGACCCACCTTAAAGGAGTGTTGGTAGATATAGAGGGACCCACCTTAAAGGAGTGTTGGTAGATATAGGTAGATATAGAGGGACCCACCTTAAAGGAGTGTTGGTAGATATAGAGGGACCCACCTTAAAGGAGTGTTGGTAGATATAGAGGGACCCACCTTAAAGGAGTGTTGGTAGATATAGAGGGTAGATATAGAGGGACCCACCTTAAAGGAGTGTTGGTAGATATAGAGGGACCCACCTTAAAGGAGTGTTGGTAGATATAGAGGGTAGATATAGAGGGACCCACCTTAAAGGAGTGTTGGTAGATATAGAGGGACCCACCTTAAAGGAGTGTTGGTAGATATAGAGGGTAGATATAGAGGGACCCACCTTAAAGGAGTGTTTGTAGATATAGAGGGTAGATATAGAGGGACCCACCTTAAAGGAGTGTTGGTAGATATAGAGGGTGGATATAGAGGGTAGATATAGATGGTAGATATAGAGGGTAGATATAGAGGGACCCACCTTAAAGGAGTGTTGGTAGATATAGAGGGTGGATATAGAGGGTAGATATAGAGGGTAGATATAGAGGGTAGATATAGAGGGACCCACCTTAAAGGAGTGTTGGTAGATATAGAGGGTAGATATAGAGGGACCCACCTTAAAGGAGTGTTGGTAGATATAGAGGGACCCACCTTAAAGGAGTGTTGGTAGATATAGAGGGACCCACCTTAAAGGAGTATAGATAGATATAGAGGGACCCACCTTAAAGGAGTGTTTAGATATAGATATAGAGGGTAGATATAGAGGGACCCACCTTAAAGGAGTGTTGGTAGATATAGAGGGTAGATATAAAGGAGTGTTGGATATAGAGGGTAGATATAGAGGGACCCACCTTAAAGGAGTGTTGGTAGATATAGAGGACCCACCTTAAAGGAGTGTTGGTAGATATAGAGGGACCCACCTTAAAGGAGTGTTGGTAGATATAGAGGGTAGATATAGAGGGACCTTAAAGGAGTGTTGGTAGATATAGAGGGACCCACCTTAAAGGAGTGTTGGTAGATATAGAGGGTACCTTAAAGAGTGTTGGTAGATATAGAGGGACCCACCTTAAAGGAGTGTTGGATAGATATATAGAGGGACCCACCTTAAAGGAGTGGTAGATATAGAGGGACCCACCTTAAAGGAGTGTTGGTAGATATAGAGGGACCCACCTTAAAGGAGTGTTGGTAGATATAGAGGGTAGACCTAAAGAGTGTTTGTAGATATAGAGGGTAGATATAGAGGGACCCACCTTAAAGGAGTGTTGGTAGATATAGAGGGACCCACCTTAAAGGAGTGTTGGTAGATATAGAGGGATCCACCTTAAAGGAGTGTTGGTAGATATAGAGGGTAGATATAGTGGGTAGATATAGAGGGACCCACCTTAAAGGAGTGTTGGTAGATATAGAGGGACCCACCTTAAAGGAGTGTTGGTAGATATAGAGGGACCCACCTTAAAGGAGTGTTGGTAGATATAGAGGGTAGATATAGAGGGTGGATATAGAGGGACCCACCTTAAAGGAGTGTTTGTAGATATAGAGGGACCCACCTTAAAGGAGTGTTGGTAGATATAGAGGGTAGATATAGAGGGACCCACCTTAAAGGAGTGTTGGTAGATATAGAGGGACCCACCTTAAAGGAGTGTTGGTAGATATAGAGGGTAGATATAGAGGGTCCCACCTTAAAGGAGTGTTGGTAGATATAGAGGGTAGATATAGAGGGACCCACCTTAAAGGAGTGTTGGTAGATATAGAGGGTAGATATAGAGGGACCCACCTTAAAGGAGTGTTGGTAGATAGAGGACCCACCTTAAAGGAGTGTTGGTAGATATAGAGATATAGAGGGACCCACCTTAAAGGAGTGTTAGAGGGTGTAGATATAGAGGGACCCACCTTAAAGGAGTGTTGGTAGATATAGAGGGTAGATATAGAGGGACCCACCTTAAAGGAGTGTTGGTAGATATAGAGGGTAAAGGAGTGTAGATATAGGGGACCCAGATATAGAGGGACCCACCTTAAAGGAGTGTTGTAGATATAGAGGGACCCACCTTAAAGGAGTGTTGGTAGATATAGAGGGTAGATATAGAGGGTCCCACCTTAAAGGAGTGTTGGTAGATATAGAGGGACCCACCTTAAAGGAGTGTTGGTAGATATAGAGGGTAGATATAGAGGGACCCACCTTAAAGGTAGATATAGAGGGACCCACCTTAAAGGAGTGTTGGTAGATATAGAGGGACCCACCTTAAAGGAGTGTTGGTAGATAGATATAGGGGTAGATATAGAGGGACCCACCTTAAAGGGTATAGAGGGTAGATATAGAGGATATAGAGGGTAGATATAGAGGGACCCACCTTAAAGGAGTGTTGGTAGATATAGAGGGACCCACCTTAAAGGAGTGTTGGTAGATATAGAGGGTAGATATAGAGGGACCCACCTTAAAGGAGTGTTGGTAGATATAGGGACCCAGGGGTAGATATAGAGGGACCCACCTTAAAGGAGTGTTGGTAGATATAGAGGGACCCACCTTAAAGGAGTGTTGGTAGATATAGAGGGTAGATAGATACCCACCTTAAAGAGAGGACCCACCTTAAAGGAGTGTTGGTAGATATAGAGGGACCCACCTTAAAGGAGTGTTGGTAGATATAGAGGGACCCACCCTAAAGGAGTGTTAAAGGAGTGTTGGTAGATATAGAGGGTAGATATAAAGGAGTGTTGGTAGATATAGTAGATATAGGGGACCCACCTTAAAGGAGTGTTGGTAGATATAGAGGGACCCACCTTAAAGGAGTGTTGGTAGATATAGAGGGTGGATATAGAGGGTCCCACCTTAAAGGAGTGTTGGTAGATATAGAGGGACCCACCTTAAAGGAGTGTTGGTAGATATAGAGGGTAGATATAGAGGGACCCACCTTAAAGGAGTGTTGGTAGATATAGAGGGTAGATATAGAGGGTAGATATAGAGGGTAGATATAGAGGGACCCACCTTAAAGGAGTGTTGGTAGATATAGAGGGACCCACCTTAAAGGAGTGTTGGTAGATATAGAGGGACCCACCTTAAAGGAGTGTTGGTAGATATAGAGGGTAGATATAGAGGGACCCACCTTAAAGGAGTGTTGGTAGATATAGAGGGACCCACCTTAAAGGAGTGTTGGTAGATATAGAGGGACCCACCTTAAAGGAGTGTTGGTAGATATAGAGGGACCCACCTTAAAGGAGTGTTGGTAGATATAGAGGGACCCACCTTAAAGGAGTGTTGGTAGATATAGAGGGACCCACCTTAAAGGAGTGTTTGTAGATGTAAACGTCCAGTCCTCCTTCGATGCGTTTGGGTTTACTAAACAGCACCAGGTCTTCAAACAGGAAGACATGGCGCTGACACTTCTTCCTGCCGTACCAGATCCAGAACTCATCCTGTCTGACCAGCTGACCCTGCTCCTTCAGGTTCACCTGGGGAGGACGGGACAAGAGTCAGGCTTAATATACAACACTTCATGTTGCACGTTGCCATCCTCCCAAGTCTCGTTCTTCACCCTGCTATTTTACAATCCCCAAGTCTAAAACTGTCCCAGTAGTATTTTACAATCCCCCCCCCTTGTATTTCAGACTTCCCCAAATCGTTCAGTTCCAGAGAGTTTGTCACATTATCACTGTACCACACAGGAGGCTGGTGGCACCTTACTTGGGGAGGACGGGCTCGTGGTAACGGCTGGAGTGGAATCAGTGGAATGGGATCAAACACATCAAATGGTTTCTATGTTGGATACCGTTTCACTCCAGGCGTTATTATGAGCCGTTCTCCCCCTCGGCCGTCTCCCGAGTTGGACCGTAACTCTGTGAGGGTCAAAGAAGACACGATAACTCTCAGGCTGAAGGTGCGTCACTCACGTCACAGTCTCGAATGGCGTCCATGGCGAGCAGGTCGTTGCCGTGACGCAACTGGAACTTGACCATCTCCGCGGCGGCTCGGAGGTAGCCCAGCTCTGTCTCTTGCGCCTCGCTCACCTCCTTGATCAGGTCTTTGAGGAGGAGAGCATATTTAGCCATCCTCTGGATGGGCTTTAACAGGTAGGAGGCCAGGTCCATCTTATCTCCCAGCTTCAGCTGCTTGTTCTATAGCGGTTAGAGGTCAAAGGTTATGCAGCTAGACAGGCAGGCAGCTAGACGGACAGACAGGCATACAGACAGCTAGACAGACAGACAGACAGACAGACAGCTAGACAGACAGACAGACAGACAGACAGACAGACAGACAGACAGACAGACAGGCATACAGACAGCTAGACAGACAGACAGACAGACAGACAGCTAGACAGACAGACAGACAGACAGCAGACAGACAGACAGACAGCTACAGACAGACAGACAGACAGACAGACAGACAGACAGCACAGACGGACAGGACGGGCAGGCGGGCGGACGGACAGACAGACGGACGGACAGACGGACGGACGGACGGACGGACGGACAGACAGACAGACAGACAGACAGACAGACAGACAGACAGACAGACAGACAGACAGACAGACAGACAGACAGACAGGCAGACAGACAGACAGACAGTCAGTCAGGTGCAAAGAGCCACAGCTAGTCGTCTGTATGTTCTGAAGCACAGCACATGTATGTGTGTTCTTCTTCCTCACCCTGAAGAAGCTGTTTCCGTGGCTGGCCAACAGCGTATCAGACCGAGGCTTGTTCTTACTGTACAGAGCGTACAGGCCGAACGCGTCTTGCTGTGGATTACATGGAAACAGAACAAATCATTCTACTGAGAGAAAACAGAAAACCCTCTCTTGTTCTGTAAACATGCCCTGTACCAAAAAAAGGAAATGAGGGACTCTCCATTTCTCCACAAGTTCGGTTTTATTTGGCGAGAATTCTGGCGAGACATCAAATTACTTGGTTGCTTTTTTATATTCGTACAGAGTGTAATATCTCTCCCAGACTTTTATAGCCAGGAATGTGTCGACTTAGCCTACGTCCCAAACGGCACACTAGTCCCTATGTAGTGCACTAGCCCATAAGGCTCGGGTCAAAAGAAGTGCACTATATCTAGCCATCAGGGACGCAGTCTCCCTGTTATAAGCCTGGGAGAGAGGACTACCTCTCCCTGTTATAAGCCTGGGAGAGAGGACTACGTCTCCCTGCTATAAGCCTGGGAGAGAGGACTACATCTCCCTGTTATAAGCCTGGGAGAGAGGACTACATCTCCCTGCTATAAGCCTGGGAGAGAGGACTACATCTCCCTGTTATAAGCCTGGGAGAGAGGACTACATCTCCCTGTTATAAGCCTGGGAGAGGACTACATCTCCCTGTTATAAGCCTGGGAGAGAGGACTACATCTCCCTGTTATAAGCCTGGGAGAGAGGACTACATCTCCCTGTTATAAGCCTGGTAGAGAGGACTACCTCTCCCTGTTATAAGCCTGGGAGAGAGGACTACATCTCCCTGTTATAAGCCTGGGAGAGAGGACTACATCTCCCTGTAATAAGCCTGGTAGAGAGGACTACCTCTCCCTGTTATAAGCCTGGTAGAGAGGACTACATCTCCCTGCTATAAGCCTGGTAGAGAGGACTACATCTCCCTGTTATAAGCCTGGGAGAGAGGACTACATCTCCCTGTTATAAGCCTGGTAGAGAGGACTACATCTCCCTGTTATAAGCCTGGGAGAGAGGACTACATCTCCCTGCTATAAGCCTGGGAGAGAGGACTACATCTCCCTGCTATAAGCCTGGGAGAGAGGACTACATCTCCCTGTTATAAGCCTGGGAGAGAGGACTACCTCTCCCTGCTATAAGCCTGGGAGAGAGGAATACGTCTCCCTGCTATAAGCCTGGGAGAGAGGACTACGTCTCCCTGCTATAAGCCTGGGAGAGAGGAATACATCTCCCTGTTATAAGCCTGGGAGAGAGGACTACGTCTCCCTGCTATAAGCCTGGGAGAGAGGAATACGTCTCCCTGCTATAAGCCTGGGAGAGAGGACTACGTCTCCCTGCTATAAGCCTGGGAGAGAGGACTATGTCTCCAGCTGCTGTTTGAAGGGTGGAAAATCAGGATGTTTAAATCAAACCAAGGGGTCTGAGAACGACCACAGGTATGAAGGTAGAGAGAGAACAGTGTGTGTGTGTGTGTGTGTGTGTGTAACAGGGTTGTGACAACATGGAACCTGCTAGAGAGATTAGTAGAGTTCAGTATTTTCACAGCTGGGTTGGTATTTGAAGGTAAAAGCGCCTCCCTAAAGCCAAAATCCTGCCTTGAGGTTAACGAGCAGCTAGATACCAGGGCCGGCCAGTTAAACGTACTGGACCAAGGAACCTCAGGAACACATCGACATCGTTAGGATATAGTATACTGTAGATGTCTAGAGGCGCAGGAAACAGTGAGACTAAAGGGGGTGGTTACCTCAGTAATGTTACCTCAGGAACACATCGTCATCATTAGGATATAGTATACTGTAGATGTGTAGAGGCGCAGGAAACAGTAATGTTACCTCAGTAATGTTACCTCAGTAATGTTACCTCAGTAATGTTACCTCAGTAATGTAATCATCAGTAATGTTACCTCAGTAATGTTACCTCAGTAATGTTGCCTCAGTAATGTTACCTCAGTAATGTTACCTCAGTAATGTTACCTCAGTAATGTTACCTCAGTAATGTTACCTCAGTAATGTTACCTCAGTAATGTTACCTCAGTAATGTTACCTCAGTAATGTTACCTCAGTAATGTTACCTCAGTAATGTTACCTCAGTAATGTTACCTCAGTAATGTTACCTCAGTAATGTTACCTCAGTAATGTTACCTCAGTAATGCTACCTCAGTAATGTTACCTCAGTAATGTTACCTCAGTAATGCTACCTCAGTAATGTAATCATCAGTAATATTACCTCAGTAATGTTACCTCAGTAATGTTACCTCAGTAATGTTACCTCAGTAATGTTACCTCAGTCATGTTACCTCAGTCATGTTACCTCAGTAATGTTACCTCAGTAATGTTACCTCAGTAATGTTACCTCAGTAATGTTACCTCAGTAATGTTACCTCAGTAATGTTACCTCAGTAATGTTACCTCAGTAATGTTACCTCAGTAATGTTACCTCAGTAATGTTACCTCAGTAATGTTACCTCAGGAACTCAGTAATGTTACCTCAGTAATGTTACCTCAGGAACTCTGTCATTCGGCTGTAACAGAAGTGGATATCCTCTATCGTTTGAGGAACATATTGTCATTCGGTTATAGAGTAAGAGGTACGAAGAGGTCTCTTACGTGTCGTAGGAAGCAGCGTGAGACTCGTAATAGGTGATTTTCAGTAGTAACGTTACCTCTGGGTATATTGAAACAAGTCGTTGGAGGAAAGAGGTCTCTTACGTGTCGTAGGAAGCAGTGTGACACCCTCAGAGGGTGGTTGCAGCAGCTCTCCAACTCCTTGAGGAAGTACTGGCTGTGGAAGTCCATAAGCTTCTCCAGGTTCCCAAAGATGACGCTGCGTTTTCCCCTGAGGTCCTGCGGGAGGTCTCCTCTCTCCATCTCGGGGAAGTAGTGCTCGATGATGTAACGGAGGGAACGCACGTACTCCCTCTCCGTGGTCACCATCTCATCCACGATGTGACGCAGCTTACTGTGGCGAGAGGAGAGGACTGTTAAGACTGGTCAGTTTACTGTGGAGGGAGAAAGAGGACTGTTAAGACTGGTCAGTTTACTGTGGAGGGAGGAGAGGACTGTTAAGACTGGTCAGTTTACTGTGGAGGGAGAAAGAGGACTGTTAAGACTGGTCAGTTTACTGTGGAGGGAGAAAGAGGACTGTTAAGACTGGTCAGTTTACTGTGGAGGGAGAAAGAGGACTGTTAAGACTGGTCAGTTTACTGTGGAGGGAGAAAGAGGACTGTTAAGACTGGTCAGTTTACGGTGGAGGGAGAAAGAGGACTGTTAAGCTACCTGTCTCAACATGTCCTAGTGGTCCTCAGTCCCCAGCTACCTGTCTCAACATGTCCTAGTGGTCCTCAGTCCCCAGCTACCTGTCTCAACATGTCCTAGTGGTCCTCAGTCCCCAGCTACCTGTCTCAACATGTCCTAGTGGTCCTCAGTCCCCAGCTACCTGTCTCAACATGTCCTAGTAGTCCTCAGTCCCAAGCTACCTGTCTCAACATGTCCTAGTGGTCCTCAGTCCCCAGCTACCTGTCTCAACATGTCCTAGTGGTCCTCAGTCCCTAGCTACCTGTCTCAACATGTCCTAGTGGTCCTCAGTCCCTAGCTACCTGTCTCAACATGTCCTAGTGGTCCTCAGTCCCCAGCTACCTGTCTCAACATGTCCTAGTGGTCCTCAGTCCCCAGCTACCTGTCTCAACATGTCCTAGTGGTCCTCAGTCCCTAGCTACCTGTCTCAACATGTCCTAGTGGTCCTCAGTCCCCAGCTACCTGTCTCAACATGTCCTAGTGGTCCTCAGTCCCCAGCTACCTGTCTCAACATGTCCTAGTGGTCCTCAGTCCCCAGCTACCTGTCTCAACATGTCCTAGTGGTCCTCAGTCCCCACCTCTAGAAAGAGAATGTAGAATGTAGCTCTAGAGAATGCTGCTTGGTGAAAACATCTGGACGAATCAACATGTTATTACAATGATACCACTACTTACTACTACAACTACTCCTACTGCTACCACTGCTACTATACTTATACAACTACTACTTCTGCTACCACTACTACCACTACTACTACTGCTACAACTACAACTACTACTACTGCTACCACTGCTACTATACTTATACAACTACTCCTACTGCTACCACTGCTACTATACTTATACAACTACTACTTCTGCTACCACAACTACTACTACTGCTACTATACTAATACAACTACTACTACTGCTACCACTGCTACTATACTAATACAACTACTCCTACTGCTACCACTACTACTATACTAATACAACTACTCCTACTGCTACCACTACTACTATACTAATACAACTACTCCTACTGCTACCACTACTACTATACTAATACAACTACAACTACTCCTACTGCTACCACTACTACTATACTAATACAACTACTCCTACTGCTACCACTACTACTATACTAATACAACTACAACTACTCCTACTGCTACTACTACTACTATACTAATACAACTACTCCTACTGCTACCACTACTACTATACTAATACAACTACAACTACTACTTCTGCTACCACTACTACTATACTAATACAACTACTCCTACTGCTACCACTACACTAATACAACTACTACTTCTGCTACCACTACTGCTATACTAATACAACTACTCCTACCACTACTACTATACTAATGCAACTACTCCTACTGCTACCACTACTACTATACTAATACAACTACTACTACTGCTACTACTACTATACTAATACAACTACTACATCTGCTACCACTACAACCACTACTACTATACTAATACAACTACTGCTACCACGACTCCTACTGCTACCACTACTACTACTATACTAACACAACTACTACTACTGCTACTACTACTACCACTACTACTGGTTTCTCTGGTCTCTTCAGAGTCTAGACTGTCCTGGTTTCTCTGGTCTCTTCAGAGTCGAGACTGTCCTGGTTTCTCTGGTCTCTTCAGAGTCTAGACTGTCCTGGTTTCTCTGGTCTCTTCAGAGTCTAGACTGTCCTGGTTTCTCTGGTCTCTTCAGAGTCTAGACTGTCCTGGTTTCTCTGGTCTCTTCAGAGTCGAGACTGTCCTGGTTTCTCTAGTCTCTTCAGAGTCTAGACTGTCCTGGTTTCTCTGGTCTCTTCAGAGTCTAGACTGTTCTGGTTTCTCTGGTCTCTTCAGAGTCGAGACTGTCCTGGTTTCTCTGGTCTCTTCAGCGTCTAGACTGTTCTGGTTCTCTCTCTGTCTCTCTCTCTCTCTCCTCCACTTGTCAGCCTGCTGGGGTCTCAGCCTCTCTCTCTCTCTCCTCCACTTGCCAGCCTGCTGGGGTCTCAGCCTCTCTCTCTCTCTCTCTCCTCCACTTGCCAGCCTGCTGGGGGGTCTCAGCCTCTCTCTCTCTCTCCTCCACTTGTCAGCCTGCTGGGGTCTCAGCCTCTCTCTCTCTCTCTCCTCCACTTGCCAGCCTGCTGGGGTCTGCTGGGGTCTCAGCCTCTCTCTCTCCTCCACTTGCCAGCCTGCTGGGGGTCTCAGCCTCTCTCTCTCTCCTCCACTTGCCAGCCTGCTGGGGTCTCAGCCTCTCTCTCTCTCTCTCCTCCACTTGCCAGCCTGTTGGGGGTCTCAGCCTCTCTCTCTCTCTCTCTCTCCTCCACTTGCCAGCCTGCTGGGGTCTCAGCCTCTCTCTCTCTTCTCTCTCCTCCACTTGCCAGCCTGCTGGGGTCTCAGCCTCTCTCTCTCTCTCTCTCCTCCACTAGCCTGCTGGGGTCTCAGCCTCTCTCTCTCTCTCTCCTCCACTTGCCAACCTGCTGGGGGTCTCAGCCTCTCTCTCTCTCCTCTCCACTTGCCAGCCTGCTGGGGTCTCAGCCTCTCTCTCTCTCTCTCTCTCCTCCACTTGCCAGCCTGCTGGGGTCTCAGCCTCTCTCTCTCTCTCTCCTCCACTTGCCAGCCTGCTGGGGTCTCAGCCTCTGCCAGCCTGCTGCTGGGGTCTCTCAGCCTCTCTCTCTCTCTCTCTCCTCCACTTGCCAGCCTGCTGGGGTCTCAGCCTCTCTCTCTCTGCTGGGGTCTCTCTCTCTCTCTCTCTCCTCCAGCCTGCTGGGGTCTCAGCCTCTCTCTCTCTCTCCACTTGCCAGCCTGCTGGGGTCTCAGCCTCTCTCTCTCTCCTCCACTTGCCAGCCTGCTGGGGTCTCAGCCTCTCTCTCTCTCTCTCTCTCTCCACTTGCCAGCCTGCTGGGGTCTCAGCCTCTCTCTCTCTCTCTCTCCTCCACTTGCCTGCCTGCTGGGGTCTCAGCCTCTCTCTCTCTCTCTCTCCACTTGCCAGCCTGCTGGGGTCTCAGCCTCTCTCTCTCTCTCTCCCACTCCAGCCTGCTGGGGTCTCAGCCTCTCTCTCTCTCTCTCTCTCCACTTGCCAGCCTGCTGGGGTCTCAGCCTCTCTCTCTCTCTCTCTCCTCCACTTGCCAGCCTGCTGGGGTCTCAGCCTCTCTCTCTCTCTCTCTCTCCTCCACTAGCCTGCTGGGGTCTCAGCCTCTCTCTCTCTCTCTCTCTCCTCCACTTGCCAGCCTGCTGGGGTCTCAGCCTCTCTCTCTCTCTCTCTCCACTTGCCAGCCTGCCACTTGCCAGCCTGCTGGGGTCTCAGCCTCTCTCTCTCTCTCCTCCTCCACTTGCCAGCCTGCTGGGGTCTCAGCCTCTCTCTCTCTCTCTCCTCCACTTGCCAGCCTGCTGGGGTCTCAGCCTCTCTCTCTCTCTCTCTCTCTCTCCACTTGCCAGCCTGCTGGGGTCTCAGCCTCTCTCTCTCTCTCTCTCCACTCCAGCCTGCTGGGGTCTCAGCCTCTCTCTCTCTCTCTCCACTTGCCAGCCTGCTGGGGTCTCAGCCTCTCTCTCTCTCTCTCCTCCACTTGCCAGCCTGCTGGGGTCTCAGCCTCTCTTCTCTCTCTCTCCTCCACTTGCCAGCCTGCTGGGGTCTCAGCCTCTCTCTCTCTCTCCTCCAGCCTCCACTTGCCAGCCTGCTGGGGTCTCAGCCTCTCTCTCTCTCTCTATCCTCCACTAGCCTGCTGGGGTCTCAGCCTCTCTCTCTCTCTCTCTCCTCCACTTGCCAGCCTGCTGGGGTCTCAGCCTCTCTCTCTCTCTCTCCTCCACTTGCCAGCCTGCTGGGGGTCTCAGCCTCTCTCTCTCTCTCTCCTCCACTTGCCAGCCTGCTGGGGTCTCAGCCTCTCTCTCTCTCCTCCACTTGCCAGCCTGCTGGGGTCTCAGCCTCTCAGCCTCTCTCTCCTCTCCTCCACTTGCCAGCCTGCTGGGGTCTCAGCCTCTCTCTCTCTCTCTCCTCCACTTGCCAGCCTGCTGGGGTCTCAGCCTCTCTCTCTCTCTCTCTCCACTTGCCAGCCTGCTGGGGTCTCAGCCTCTCTCTCTCTCTCCTCCACTTGCCAGCCTGCTGGGGTCTCAGCCTCTCTCTCTCTCTCTGGGGTCTCAGCCTCTCTCTCTCTCTCCCCCAGGTCACCTGCTGGGGTCTCTCCTCTCTCTCTCTCTCCCCCACTCTCCCCTCAGCCTCTCTCTCTCCTCCCCTCTGGGGTCTCAGCCTCTCTCCTCCATCCCTCCACTCTCCAGCCTCCTCTCTCCATCCTTCTCCTTCTCTCCCTCAGTTCACCTCCCTCCATCCCTCTCTCTCCATCCTTCTCTTCTCAGCCCTCAGTTCACCTCCCTCCCCTCTCTGTCTCTATCTCCCTCAGTTCACATCCCTCTCCCTCTCTCTCTATCCTTCTCCTCTACCTCAGTTCAGCCTCCCTCCCTCTCTCTCCCTCCTCCTCTCTCCCTCCCTCCTTTCTCTCCCTCCCTCCTTCTCTCCCTTAGTTCACCTCCCTCCCTCCTTCTCTCCCTCCCTCCTGCTCTCAGCCTCCCTCCTTCTCTCCCACTTAGTTCACCTCCCTCCCTCCCTCATTCCTCCTCAGTTCATCTCCCTCCTTCCCTCCCTCATTCTCTCCCCTCAGTTCAGCCTCTCTCCCTCTCTCTCTCTCCCTCAGTTCCCTCTCCCTCCCTCCTTCTCTCCTCCCTCCTTTTCTCCCTCCCTCCTTCTCTCCCTTGCCACCTCCCTCCCTCCTTCTCTCCCTCCCCTTCTCTCCCTCAGTTCACCTCCCTCCCTCCCTCATTCTCTCCCTCAGTTCATCTCCCTCCTTCCCTCCCTCATTCTCTCCCTCAGTTCACCTCCTCTCCTCTCTCTCTCTCCCTCAGTTCACCTCCCCTCCCTCCTTCTCTCCCTCCCTCCTTTCTCCCTCCCTCCTTCTCTCCCTGGGGTCTCAGTTCACCTCCCTCCCTCCTCCCCCAGGTCTCCCTCCCTCCCTCCTTCTCCCTCCCTCCCTCCTTCTCTCCCTTAGTTCAGCCTCCCTCCCTCCCTCATTCTCTCCCTCAGTTCATCTCCCTCCTTCCCTCCCTCATTCTCTCCTCAGTTCACCTCCCTCCCTCTCTCGCTCTCCCCCCAGGTCACCTCCCTCCCTCCTTTTCTCCCTCCCTCCTTCTCTCCCCTAGGTCACCTCCCTCCCTCCTTCTCTCTCTCCCTCCTTCTCTCCCCAGGTCACCTCCCTCCCTCCCTCATTCTCTCCCTCAGTTCACCTCCCCTTCCCTCCCTCATTCTCTCCCTCAGTTCACCTCCCCATCCCTCCCTCCTCCCTCCTTCCCTCCCCTCATTCTCTCCCTCAGTTCACCTCCCTCCTTCCCTCCCTCCTCATTCTCTCCCTCAGTTCATCTCCCTCCTTCCCTCCTTCCCTCCCTCTCTCCCTCCAGTGTGTCAGGGGGTTCTGTACCACTCAGTGTGGGGTTGGGGTCTGTGAACAGTGTGATAGGTTCTCTGGTGACAGCCTCTCGGCATCAGGCCCAGCCTCCACACAGCCACACACAGAGCCTTTTACACACACACACACACACACACACACACACACACACACACACACAGTAAAGTAGTGGTAGCTAGACTAAAACCCATCTGTCCCTGTAACACTACACTGGGAAACATACTGACAGACAGACAGACAGACAGACAGACAGACAGACAGACAGACAGACAGACAGACAGACAGACAGACAGACAGACAGCTCGCTCTGTGTGTGTGTGTGTGTGTGTGTGTGTGTGTGTGTGTGTGTGTGTGTGTGTGTGTGTGTGTGTGGTAGCTTGACTAGCCAGGTACCCACCTGCCCTTGGCACGGGTCTCTGGTACAGGACTACTGGTAGTGCTGATGGAGGGGGTCCTCAGTGCCTCTCCTGCTGCCCAGCCAGGAGGCGTCATTCTGGGGGAGTAGGGTCGCTCAGCCACCTCCCTACTACTGACCTCCAGGCCTTTAATAAACACCCCAGTGTTGCCGCGCCTCGCCGGCTCGCTCAGCGTACGCTGACAGGTCCCATAGCGGGAGGAGTCAGGGGAGGCGGGGGCGGGGCTCTGGCAGTCGAAGCTCTGGGTCTTGCGGAGCGGGGGTCGGCGAGCAGGGTTAGGGGCGGAGCTCGGCTCCAGGGGGGTCAGGCAGGGGGAGAAGGAGCAGGAGGAGCTATGGCCCTGCGCTTCAATACAAACCCCTTTGGACGACTCCTCGGAGGAGGTGCTACGGGTGAGGAGCTGGGTGGAGAGGGGGGTGAGGGGGAGCCTGTGCACCAGACCGTAGGGAGAGGAGGTTAGGGGTGTCTCCTGTCTGAGGCTGCAGGCCGACTGAGCTGAGGCAGAGCTGGAGGTGGAGGACAGCCTCTCTCTGACCCCCCACACCCCACTAAAGGCCTTTCTACAGGCGTGTGACACGCTGCGGCTCCTCTCCTGTCCCACGTCGTTGTTAACGTCTGAGTAACGTCTGGGGGTGGCGTCCCCTACCCCGCCGTCCTTCCCTGCACCCGCTGTACCCGACCCGGGTGACTCTCCCGTGGGCAGGGCTCGCCTCGTCCTCAGAGCGGCCTCCAGCTTCTTCTCAAACATCTGCTTGGTCTCCTGGCACTTGGACCAGGCGAACTTCCACTGTTTGAGGCCCTGCTCGCTCTTCATCTCCCCAGCCAGCTCCTTCATCTCCTGGAAGCGGGGGTCGGGGATCGGGGGGTGCTGCCGGCTGTACCCCTCCAGACAGCTGATCACCCCCTGGCTCTTGTCGGGCACCGTGCAGTCCTCCATGCTGATGCTGGCCAGGTGACGCATCCCCTCCAACGCCCACTCATACGCCTGGAGAGAGAGAAGAGAGAAGGAGAGAGGAGAGAGAGGAGAGAGAGAGAGAGAGAAGGAGAGAGAAGGAGAGAGGAGAGATAAGGAGAGAGAGAAGGAGAGAGGAAGGAGAAAGAAGGAGAGAGAGAGGAGAGAGAGAGAGAGAGAGAGAGAGAGAGAGAGAGGAGAGAGAGGAGAGAGAGAGAGAGAGAGAGAGAGAGAGAGAGAGAGAGAGAGGAGAGAGGAGAGAGAGAGGAGAGAGAGAGAGAGAGAGAGAGAGAGAGAGGAGAGAGAGGAGAGAGAGAGAGAGGAGAGGAGAGAAGGAGAGAGAAGGAGAAAGAAGGAGAGAGAGAAGGAGAGAGGAGGAGGAGAGAGAGAGAGAGAGAGGAAGGAGAGAGAGAGAGAGGAGAGAGAGAAGGAGAGAGGAGGAGAAAGAAGGAGAGAGAGAAGGAGAGAGGAGAGAGAGAAGGAGAGAGGAGGGAAGAGAGAGAGAGAGAGAGAAGGAGAGAGGAGGGAAGAGGAGAGAGAGAGAGAGAGAGAGAGAGGAGGGAAGAGGAGAGGAGAGAGAGAGAGGAGAGAGAGGGAGAGCAGAGAGAGAGAGAAAAGGAGAGAGGAGGGAAGAGCAGAGAGAGAGAGAGAGAAGGAGAGAGAGGAGAGCCAGGAGAGAGAGAGAGAGAGGAGAGAGAAGGAGAGAGAGAGGAGAGAGAGAATCAGAGGAGAGTTGGAGAATGTTCCAGAAGAGAAGGAGAGGAGAGGAGAGAGGAAGGAGAAAGAAGGAGAGCCAGTCTTCTGATAGGGATTTCACAGAGAGAGAGAGAGAAGGAGAGAGAGGGAAGAGCAGAGAGAGAGAGAGAAGGAGAGAGGAGGGAAGAGCAGAGAGAGAGAGAGAAGGAGAGAGGAAAGAGCAGAGAGAGAGAGAGAAGGAGAGAGGAGGGAAGAGCAGAGAGAGAGAGAGAGAAGGAGAGAGGAGGGAAGAGAGAGAGAGAGAGAGAGAGACTAGTCAGAGGAGGGAAGAGCAGAGAGAGAGGCCCGTACTAGAGACCTCAAGAGCAGCTCAGGCCCGTACTAGGAGTCACCTCAGACAGGCCTCAGGCCTGTACTAGTCACCACAACAGTCCTCAGGCCAGTACTAGTCACCTCAGAGGCCTCAGGCCTGAGAGAGAAGTCACCAGGAACAGTCCTCAGGCCAGTACTAGTCACCACAACAGTCCTCAGGCCAGTACTAGTTACCTCAACAGGCCTCAGGCCCATGCTAATCACCTCAGACAGGCCTCAGGCCAGTACTAGGAGGGAAGAGCCTCAACAGGCCTCAGGCCCATGGAGACCTCAGGGAAGAGGCCAGAGGCCTGAGAGAGAAGGAGAGAGGAGGGAAGAGCAGAGAGAGAGAGAGCCAGAGAGGAGGGACCTCAACAGGCCTCAGGCCCAGAGCTAGTCACCTCAACAGGCCTCAGGCCAGTAGAGAGTCACCTCAGAGAGGCCTCAAGAGCAGAGAGAGAGATCACCAGGAACAGGAGGGAGGCCAGTACAGTAGTCACCTGTTCCAAAGGCCTGGAGGCCAGAAGTCACCTCAACAGTCCTCATTTCCATGTTGGGTCATTTAGCACCACTCAACAGGCCTCAGGCCAGTGTGTTAAACTAAGGTCACCTCAACAGGCCTCAGGCCCATACTAGTCACGTCAACAGGCCTCAGGCCCGTACTAGTCACCTCAACAGGCCTCAGGCCCGTACTAGTCACCTCAACAGGCCTCAGGCCCGTACTAGTCACCTCAACAGGCCTCAGGCCAGTACTAGTCACCTCAACAGGCCTCAGGCCAGTACTAGTCACCTCAACAGGCCTCAGGCCAGTACTAGTCACCTCAACAGGCCTCAGGCCAGTACTAGTCACCTCAACAGGCCTCAGGCTCCTCTCCTCTCAGGGTGAGGATGGTGGACAGAGACAGACTCCTCTCCTCTCAGGGTGAGGATGGTGGCCAGTACTAGGGACCTCAACAGGCCAGTGAGGATGGTGGACAGAGAGGGACTCCTCCTCAGGCCAGGATGGTCACCTCAGACAGGCCCAGGCTCCTCCTCTCAGGGTGAGGATGGTGGACAGAGACCTCTCCTCTCAGGGTGAGGATGGTGGACAGAGACAGACTCCTCTCCTCTCAGGGTGAGGATGGTGGACAGAGACAGACTCCTCTCCTCTCAGGGTGAGGATGGTGGACAGAGAGGGACTCCTCTCCTCTCAGGGTGAGGATGGTGGACAGAGAGGGACTCCTCTCCTCTCAGGGTGAGGATGGTGGACAGAGACAGACTCCTCTCCTCTCAGGGTGAGGATGGTGGACAGAGACCTCTCCTCTCAGGGTGAGGATGGTGGACAGAGACAGACTCCTCTCCTCTCAGGGTGAGGATGGTGGACAGAGAGAGAGGTATGAAGAGGTGAGGATGGTGGACAGAGACAGACTCCTCTCCTCTCAGGGTGAGAATGGTGGACAGAGAGAGAGGTATGAAGAGGTCAGGGGTCAGGAGAGAAGCCCTCTGCTCTGTAAACAACAGAGATGTGTGGAGGAGCTGGGAGGTCTGACCAGTCACGACCCCTGTCTATACTATAGCAGCAGAACACACACACACACACACACACACACACACACACACACACACACACACACACACACACACACACACACACACACACAGCTCCTTAATGAGCTCTAACAAGCAGTCTAATCTCTGTAACGCTGATGAGAAAGACATGCTTAGTCTTGACAAGTTAACACCTCCAATAAATGAATCCATCTCATTTAACTACCCATAATCCATCTAATTTAACTACCCAGAATCCATCTCATTTAACTACCCAGAATCCATCTCATTTAACTACCCATCCATCTCATTTAACTACCCAGAATCCATCTAATTTAACTACCCAGAATCCATCTCATTTAACTAACCAGAATCCATCTCATTTAACTACCCAGAATCCATCTCATTTAACTACCCAGAATCCATCTCATTTAACTACCCAGAATCCATCTCATTTAACTACCCAGAATCCATCTCATTTAACTACCCAGAATCCATCCCATTTAACTACCCAGAATCCATCTCATTTAACTACCCAGAATCCATCTCATTTAACTACCCAGAATCCATCTCATTTAACTACCCAGAATCCATCCCATTTAACTAACCAGAATCCATCTCATTTAACTACCCAGAATCCATCTCTCAGTACCATCAACAACATGTTGAGAGTTCATGACGACCAAGAGAAGACTGTCTATAGACTGTCTGAATGACCAGACCAGGACATTGATACAGGACCAACTACAGCTGAATATCTGACTGGGAGAACAGTCTCTAGCAGAAGAGGATCCTCTGAACCAGACATA